>NC_056734.1:170431399-170568899 GCF_019279795.1 Protopterus annectens
ATTATATTTTAGATATTCAAAGAGAAATCTCAGAGCACTGTGTATTTTATTTGGGAAGCCTGACTAGAAAGACCCTTACCCAGAGCATCTAGCCTTGCTGTAGTAAGTAACTTATCTAGGGAACAGTAATTCTCTTATATTCAGTTAGGAATATAGTGAAGCTTAGTTTAGATATTGTTTTTCTTTATTTGTCTGAGTCTGTCCATCAATGTTGTTTTCAATATTTCCTGTGATCTGAACTCTGTGGTTTACTGTGAATATATATTCAGTATTTTCATGTACTTTTATTATTTATTATAAAATATCTTTAAAACATTTTTTGTGGCTGGTCCTTATACAAAGTATCTAACCTTGGAAAGTGCTTATATTTGTTTGGTGACACTGTATGGGGCACTCCAGAAGGCCTAGCCATCTTGGTGAACTACTACCATTTGTATTAGTATTAACATTACACAGTATAATTGGATACCCTTTCAACAGCCTTCTAGTAGCTGACTGGTGGCAGTGATAACTACCCTATAGTCTGGGCAAAGTTGGTAGAGTGGGTAATCTGTGCCAGCCTTTCCCAGGTGTGTGTGTGTGTGTGTGTGTGTGTGTGTGTGTGTGTGTGTGTGTGTGTGTGTGTCAGCTACTTAGGGCAGGAACACGAAGCACTGGGTTTACAGAGAGGGTGCTGGAGGACTTGGCTTTGACACTTGGCTGAGGACCTAACCCTACAGCTGTACCAGTGGGGAGTCTTACTGGGGACCTAGAGGGAGACAGATAAAGAGACATCCAGGCCCCCAGGCTGCGTTTGTTCCCTCTGTGCTCTTAAGGGAAATTGTAATTGATGCAGAGAGGTCAGTAATTTGAAATACTGAGTGTATCCATTTGTATTCCAAGTGCACGTCCCTTTCCAGTATCAGTGGTGAGGATTCATTCTCCTTGATTACTGACCCAGCATGGGAATGACACATATTGGTGGCCATCACATAATGGTAGCAGTGGTGGGCATCACGTTTATTGGTTGGCAGTGGAGAGATCATCACATGCTCACATACTGGTGAGCAGTGATGTGGATATTGAATTTCTATAGTCTGTAAGTAGTGGTCACTAAAGAAAGGTGTACTCTCAACAGCCACATGGTAGACATTCAGAGTTTCATATCACAATAGTTTTATTTATTTACTTTTTGTTAGCTCAATTAGTCAGGGAGAGCAGGCAAGGATGTCAGCAGAGAATTATGGCAAGCTGACAACGACCAGTTGGCTGAGATGTCCCAAGCCAAAGGACTGGGACATACCAACCTAACTAAAGAGGAAATGATTGCAGCCTTAATCACAGCTACAGCATATACCAGCAATCTGGAAGGTAACCAGTCTGTTGATGGGGACTTGCAGCTCTAGGAAACAGGACAGTTCAACTTTTCCTCAGAGGACTTAAAAACCCATCTGGAGTTAAAGAGACTTGAACTGGAGGCCAAATGGTTGGAATTAGAATCAGCAGAGTGAATGTGACATTTGGAGGCTGAAGAAAAAGAGAGCTTCTGATGTCTGGAAGCCGAAGAAAATGAGAGGCAGAGGCAACATGAAAAGGAAATGCTGACTCTTCACCAGTCATGGAGGTAATGGGGAATGGAGTAACTGTACCCCAGAAGCAATAAAGGTCAGTAAACTTCTTCATTACCAAGAGGGTGATAATTTTGATAGTTTTATTCATACGTTTGAAAAAGTATGCAAACAGTATAATGTTGACTGAGGGTTCTGGGTACAGTTCCTCACCCCCTTACTCCATGGTAAAGCTGTAACTGTTGTTTCTAAATTATCTGATACTGATTGTTTAGATTATGAAAAAGTGAAGCAGTGTTTCTTACAATGTTTTAAGTTAATACATGAAGCTTACAAAAACAAGTTTTGTGAGCACAGATGCAAAGCAGATGAAAGTGTATGGAATTATATTGCTGAACTAAGCACTTATTTTCATATGTGGGTGAGTGAGTGTCAGGTCACCACTTTTTCAGGGCTGGCAGACCTTTTGGTGAGGGAACAAGCCTTAGCACTTTGCCTGAGGACATAAGAAGCTGGTTGGCAGATAGGGAATGTAACTCTGCAGATGAGTTTGGGGAAAAAAGGAGACCTATACCTAGCAAGCAGGGAACCACTGCACAGGAAAGGGAAACCCAGTGCTGCACATGGATATAAGGGAACCCATGGTGGGCAGCCTAAACCACCCCAACAGAGACCATCAGTAACAGGGGAAGCCACTAGTTAATGTATTCTGACAGGATCAAGGGTTAAATGTTTTAAATGTAACCCGTGGGGCCATGTAGCATATAGATGACAGTGGTAAGTTGTCTGAAGACAACAGGGGTACCAGACTACCAGCAGAGTTTATATCTGATCTTGGTGGATTCAACACAGGCCACTGCCAAGAAAGACACAGCCTCTGATATAACCATTGTGAAGCCTGCAGTGGTTTAAGAGGAGCAGTACTTGCTTGGGTAGCCCACTCCAGTCAGAGCTTTAGGAGGGATCCCATTCCAAATGCCTTTGGCAGTGTTCCCCTTGACTGGGAGGGTGGAAAAGGAAGCAAGCAAGTAGGTGTGTTTGAGGATATCCCTGCAGATGTCTTGATAGGAAATAATTTTGATAGTGTAACACCTTGTCTGTATGGAATGACACGCAGTCAGGCTTGGAGACAGGCCTGTGGGAGACCCAGACAGACCGCACATCTGAAGCCAGGACTGGTGATGTGGCTACTTCAGGGAGGGAGCTAGTCTGTAACAGTGTGACTGAAGGTGAGCCACAGCTCCTGGTGGGTACTAATGTTCCCTTGGACAGAGTGACTGCAAAGGCAAATTTGAGTAGTAATACCCAGGCTGACAGTGAGGCACTGCTGTCAGAGGATACTAGACTTGCTGTGGAGGAGGAGCTGGAAAAAAGTTACAAAAAGAGATTAGAGACAGGCTCAGCTTTCAGACCTTACATTACAAGGCTTAAGGGAGTTAGCTGGGGAGGCATCTGATTCTCAAGGAAAAAGGGATTCTGAATACTTGAACAAAGGGTTACTGTATAGAGTGTTGATCCCTGAGGGAGGGCTAGAAGGTGAGGTAATACAGCAGTTGGTAGTTCCCAGAACCTACCATCTGGCACTTCTAGCCATAACCCATGACATTCCTTTTGCAGGTCATATGGTCATAAAGCATACCAAGAGATACATTATGCAAAATGTTTATTGGCCTGGGATTGCCAGGGATGTGACCAACTTGGAACCAAACCAACAAATACTAAGGAAAAAAGCACATGGACAACAGCAATTAGTCCACATTCTATTATGAAAGTAGAATGTCCACAATTTTATAACAGCAAACCAGTTCACGCTTTATTGTAAAAGTAGATAATCCACAAAGTTGTTGACCTAGGTTTCGTCCCCACAACAGGACTTTATCAGAACAGTTAAAAACTCACATACATTCCTTTTACACCAATTAATTAATGGTTAGAGTGTCAATTGATAAAGACGGGCCTGTATGATCAAGACCAAGTGAATGTAGTCATCATCCTCATGGAAGCAGTATTATACAATAATTTCTTGTATTTCAAAGGGCATTTTTATAAACAAGTTATTGGTGTAGCGATGGGGGCCACTTGTGCCCCCATTTATGCCAATTACATAATGTCCTTTTGGGAACAGGAATATGTATTTCAAAGTGCCCATAACAAGTACATTAAACAATACACGTTTCCTGGACGATATTGTTATCGTCTGGGAAGGAAATTGTGAGCAGTTAAAGGCATTTTTGAACTACATTAATAGCACAGTGGACTTTTTAAAAATTACTTATCAGTACAGTGCAGACATGATAACATATTTAGATATCATATTGACAGTAGATAGGGAATTGAAATGTTTGAAATCCAGCATCTATAGAAAAATCACCTTTTCCAATTCATATTTGGATTACAACAGCTGGCACCCTCACCATCAGAAAAGGTCCATTGTTAAGGGTCAGATGGTGAGGGCGGCCAGAATGGTCAGTAATGACCAGGAGTTCCTTACAAAATTGGAATTTATGATTACTATGTTTAAAAGAAGGGGATATCCAGAGACCCTATGTATGGATGTTAGGGAAGAAATAATTCGGAAAAGGAATGGTATGTATAAGGCAATCCTGATAGAGGCTGCCGGGCAAGTTTCTAATCAATTTTCAGTTAATACTGATAAAGTAGAATTAAAAAATAAAGGTGAATATTTATTATTTGTCACTATTTATAACCAGGATTCAGATTGGTTCAAGTGGATGGTAAAGAAAAACTGGGTCATCTTACAGTTAGACAAGAATGTAGAAAGTAAGATGGGTGGTGTCCCCAGGTTTGTGTTTCGGAAGGACAAATCCTTCAAAGAGATCTTGGAGAAGAGGTCCCATCAACAGCCATCTAATGCTGGGAGAATGATGGGTAACTTTAAATGTGGGAGATGCAGCACATGCAAACACATTATGGAAATGGGTAAAAACATCAAAGTGAATAATTATTTTATCTCCCTAATGGGGCATTATAACTGTTACACTCAAAATGTGGTATATTTAGCCAAATGTGAGGCATGTCCTGCATTCTATGTGAGAAAAACTTCCAGACACTTTAGGGAAAGAATCAATGAACATGTTTTGGGACATCAGGCATCTTAAATCCACCAATGCCCTTGCCAGACATATTGCTGAATATCCAGAGCATTATTTTAAATTTTGTGTAATTCAACAAATTAAAAATGATATTCAGGGTAAGGTATTAGATGTTCATCTAGATATATGTGAACTCAAATGGCAACTTAGGCTGGATGCCCAAAACTATCCGGGAATTAATGGTAGTGTCAGCATTGCCCCTATATTGAAGTTAAAAAATATACTGGGAAGGTAGGTGGCTAAGCTAACACCGGATTAGTTTAGGTTAGTATGTCTATTTGGGGTGTCATATTTATTACTTTAGAATTATAATCTTTATATGTATGTGTTAAATAAAATGACAATAGTACTATGAATTTTATCAACAATTTTATTTATATAAATATGTTGAATGCATTTTTACTAAGTTTTGAGAGAATATGGTCATGTTGCTTTAAATAATTTGGAGGGAAATTAAATTGTGTACTGGGTGGGTACACATACAAAGGAATGTATGTGAGTTTTTAACTGTTCTGATGAAGTTCTGTTGTGGGGACGAAACCTAGGTCAACAACTTTGTGGATTATCTACTTTTACAATAAAGCGTGGACTGGTTTTCTGTTATAAAATTGTGGACATTCTACTTTCATAATAGAACGTAGACTGATTGCTGTTCTCCAGGTGCTTTTTTCTTTGGTATTGCCAGGGATGTAACAGGGTACTGCAAGACCTGTGAACAGTGCCAAAAATAGGCAAGACAGGAGACAAGGTCAAAGCTCCTTTAGTGCCTTTGTCTATGATAGAGGAGCCATTTCAGAGAGTAGCTATGGATATTGTTGGGCCTCAGAATACCACAAGTTCCGCAGGGAAGTAGATTATGGTAGTAGATTATGCTACGAGATACCCCAAGGTGGTGGCTCTGTCCTCCATTGAGGCAGAGAAGGTGGCAAATGCTTTGCTAGAGATTTTCAGCAGGGTAGGTTGCCCAAAAGAAATACTGACTGACAGAGGTGCCAATTTCATGTCAGACCTGCTGGCTTGTCTGTGGAAGTGCTGTGGGGTGAAGCACCTAAAGACAATCCTGTACCACCCCCAGACTAATGGTCTTGTGGAGAGGTGAAAAGTTATGCTAAAGACCATGCTATGGGCATTTGTAGACCAGTTTAAGAGGGAGTTGGACAAATATTTTCCCCATCTATTGTTTGCTTACAAAGAGGTACTCCAGGAATCCACAGGTTTTTCACCCTTTGAGTTGCTGTATAAGCATAGGGTGAGGGCGCCTTTAGATTTGATTCATGATGAGTGGCAGAATGAGGGCAAATCCCACAAGGAGTCTGTTGTGGTATATGTCCTAAACCTCACGACAAGGCTTAGGGAACTCATGGGCCTGGCCCATGAGAACCTGGCAGGAGGCCAACAGCAGAAAAAGGTCTGGTATGACAGGAATGGTTGAGCTAGAGAGTATGCTGTGGGTGATAGTTCTCATTCCCGCCAAACACAATAAATTGCAGGCAGCTTGGGAGAGAACCTTCAAGGTGGTAAGGAAGGTCACTGATGTTAACTACATGGTAGAACTGCTAGGTAGGAGGCAGGGGCACAAATTGTACCATGTTATCATGATGAAGCTTTACCATGAAAGAGAGGCCCTTGTGCTGTGTATTTGCAGTGGATGGCAGGAAGGGTCTGAGGTGACTGAGCTCCTCAGTGAGGCTCTGACTGACACCTCAGTGGAAGGGGTAGCAATGTCCCAGTGACTATCTCCTACCCAGGTTCGAGAACTCCGAGCAGCGTTACAAGAGTTTGGGTACATGTTCACTGGGAAACCAGGTTGCACCCACCTGGTGCAGCACCATGTGGATACAGAGCCCCAAAGACCTATAAAGCAGGCCACTTACAGGGTGCCTGAGCGAGTCAGACAGATTCTGATGGAGGAGATACTGGAGATGTTGGAACTGGGAGTAATGCAGGAGTCCAGCAGTCTCTGGGCCTCCCCAGTGGTGCTGGTACCAAAGAAGGATGGCAGTACTAGGTTCTGTGTGGACTACAGGAAACTAAATAGCCACACAGAGTCAGAAGCTTACCTGATGCCTAGAACAGATGAAGTCCTAGAGCAGCTGGGTGGTTCTAAGTAAATGACCCCTATTTATCTTACCAAGGGTTACTGGCAGGTGCCCTTGACTCCTAATGCTACAGAGAGGTTAGCCTTTCTGACTCCTTTCAGCTTGTATGAGCTCATGAAGATGCCCTTTGAGATGAAAAATGCCCCGGCAACTTTCCAGAGGCTGTTAGATTGTATCCTAGCAGGAGCAGGAGATTATGCCCTTGCTTACTGGGATGATATTTACATCTACAGCCATTCCTGGCAAGAGGACCATCAGCATGTCACAGAGGTGTTGGGCTGACTGCAGAGGGCAGGGTTGACCATTAAGCCCAGTAAGTGTCAGGTGGGTATGGGAGAGGTCTCCTACCTGATACATAGAGTGGGGAGTGGTAAGATCAGGCCAGGACCTGCCAAAGTAGAAGCCATTCAAGCATGGTCTTCCCCTGTTAGCAAAAAGCAGGTGAGGGCATTCTTAGTGACAGCTGGGAACTATATAATGTTTGTCCCTAATTATAGTACCATAGCTACTCCCCTCACAGACCTGACAAGGAAAAACAGGCCAGATAAGTTAGTGTGGTCTCCAACTTGTGAGCAGGCATTCTGGAAGATTAAAGAAGCTTTGGGAGGACCCCCTGTGTTAGCCAGTCCAGAGTACAGCAAAAAATTTGTTGTGCAGGTGGATGCTTCATACCATGGGGTGGGGCCTGTACTTAGCCAGGTTGCCTCAGAGGGAGAAAAGTACCCAGTGGCATATCTCAGCCATAGACTCCAACTGAGGGATGAATGCTATGCAGCATTAGAAAAGGAATGTCTAGCAATAGTATGGGTACTGCAGAAATGTCAGCCTTATCTGTATGGAGGAAATTTACTGTATTTACAGACCACAGTCCCTTAACATGGTTTCATATAGCCTAATTCTGGGAAATGCCACAGGTGGCAGGGTAACGAGTGACCTGATTGTGGGTGTCCCAGAGCCATGCCTGGCATCAAACCTTCTAGCATACCTGAATATTTGCTCCCTTACATTGTCATCACAATAGCCTCTCCAAGTCACTCATGCACAATGCACTAGTGTGCTTATCCAGCATAATTCTTCCACTGTCCATTCAAAGCCCCCTTCCAGTGCTGGTTATACTGGGCATGCCATTGCATGTATCTGGCAGGCTGCTATGTATTCTGTACTGGTGGTTGCATATGTTATGTAATATTATTGCCCACACAGTGCCTGTGGCCTGTGTTTATGGTATTTGTTTTCTCTGTGGCTGTATCCCTAAGGCATGGTCACCAGTATGATAGGTAATGCCCTGTTCATTAGATCAGGTCTGACATCTTACTGTACTTTCATCAAGCACATCATGTGGCATCAAGTGCTTCTTTAGCCAGGCTCCATGATCCCTGCAGCCACTGTTTGCAATGCATGCACCCATGCCATACATACAGTGGGTTAGGGTAGGCAGTATGTAATCATGTCTCTTGGGCACACTATTTGCTGCAGTAGCGTGATCTGATGGGTGTTCTGTATGCTTTGCACTGCATATGTAACATTATTTTACTCTTCTGGCAAATGTTATTTCCTCATGGACTGGTACATATTAATGATGACTGTTTTCTCTTGTATGTCTCTCTCTCTCTCTTTCTCTCTTTATTGCTGCCATTTTTCCTCTTATTTGACACTTGTCATTTTGCTGTGGATGTGATGTGGCACCTCAGTGACCACCTGCCTTACCTTCACCTACTAAGTCTCCAGCTGTCTCCATGCTAATCTCTCTGCTGCATGACATAGGTCTGTGGTTTATGCATGTAACTTTTTTACAGAAATTGCAGAGGAATCATATTATGTATTTAGTCCGTTGGTGTAACATTCCAAAGCTGCAGTTAGCAGACCACAGCCTGTAAACCCCAGTACAATCCCAGCCAGCCTTATGTTAGTCAAGTTAGCTGGTGCCACCTGAGTGTTTGTTTTCCTACATTTGCATAACTCTGGTTTATCTGTTATTCAGCTTCTTGATGATCTTGACTCACATATCATTAAATATTATTTGATATCATGACAATCAACATCATAAATCAACAGGAATGTGCAATAATTATATTCTTTATCACTTGTTGGGCTATGTTACCTTGCAGAGTTTTCTGCCATTTAGACCTTTAATTTAGGCTTTTGATATGTTTATTCTGCTTTGTGTTGTATTATTTATGAACAGCCTTTATTTTTCACTTGGGTCAAACAAGTACCAGTTTCAGTTCATATCACCAGTGGCTTAAGTCTCTACATGGTCCATTATCTGTGCACTGTCAGATGGAACACCTGTCCTCAGGATCTTCTACTGCCAAGTAGTATATGGAGTGCTATGATTATGCTCTGAAAATGGGCTCATAGGTTCATAGGTGTATACTAGGCTAATGGCCCTGGAGCCTTTACAAGCCTAGTCTGTAGAAGTGCCCTGGCATTGTGCCACCCGAACTTAGTTCCTATTGCCTCTATCACGTAGAGCCACTGGAGTGATCCCCGGGGTGAACTTTCTATTTCCCATCCACTCATCAAGATTTCTCTTGAAGAGGGCCAGTGAGGTGCTCTGCTTGACATTTATGGGAAGTCTATTCCATAGCATGGGCAGTCTCTGGGTTATGAACCTGTCCCTCCAGCTTTTTCTGTTGTTTGTGGTAATGAGATTGAGGTCTCTGGACATGTGATGCAGAGGGATTGGGATTTCTTTAGATGTAGCATTTCTAACAGAACGGGGTCAGACATGGCTTTGTAAGTCAAGCAGAGATTGCCTCTTAGTAGATGATATGAGACAGAGAATAGCTGGTGTTGTTTGAGTCTCTCCATGTAGGACATGTGTTTAAGGCCTAGGATCTTCTTCGTGAGGTACTTTTGTGGCCTTTCCAGCTGTTGCATGTGTCTAGTGAGGCACATGCCAAATGGGGCATTACACTCATTGATTGGCCTAATGAGGGAAGGGGGACATGGACAAGCTTATTAAGCACTCTGTTAATATTGGGTCTCAAGTAGGGATTGCTGACCAACAAAGAACAATGGCAGAAGATAACAGCCTTTAAAGTAGTTTGCTGTTAAGAGAGGCATTATGCTTCAGCCTGTTTTCTGTTAGACAGCACTGAAGTGTTTTTACAGCTTTCCAAGTCTTTGAAAGCTGGTAAAACACTTTACATTTCTACACTTTTTCTTAGTAACTGGTAGTACATGGAACAGATAAAGCTCCATGCACTACAAAGAATTATGATTGGGTCTCGCTGATCACAACCTGTATTATTTGTTATGAACATGGATGCCAAGATTTGTTTAGCTCTTGAAGTGAATTTCTTGGCAGTCATATCTCTTACACATAGCAAGATGGTTATGATCAAAAACTTAATCATAATCCTCTATGTTAATTCCTTAGCAATATCACTGCTGTTTGCTCATCTGTTCTAAATGCAAGTTCTGTCCTGCCAAAAATCTGAGTATGAGAATCATTACAACAGAGCAGTCAAAGTCACCAAAGTATCAGGCAGAGACGATCCAAGTCAGTCTGCAGCATTTGAAACTGACAGTGCTAATTTTGGTAATTCACAGATATCTGGGGTGAAGTTATAAATTATGTCTACTAGTAGCTTTGGGGTGAAGGGTTTCCCAGTTGCTGAATTAATGGCATGATCCTTCAGAATAACAAAAAGTATACAACAAAGGATCATTACTATGCAAAAATGAATACACTGATTGGAGAGCCCGACCAGTGTGCCCATTGTAAACTGATATATACCAACAGAAAAAAATCTGGCCAATAAAGTATCACTGAGCAGCCAGAGTAAAATATGAGAAAATTCAGGTATGTTCTGCAAAACTAAAGAAACAGAAACATACCCAATTTTCCTCATATTTTTGCTTTCTCCTTAATAACATTTTTGATTTTTTTGAACAGTATAAAAAAACAGCTATGGAAATTAATGTATGTCCCTTATACATGCACAGTGTATCAGCATACAAAAGACAACGCTGAAGAAAACTTAAGTGCTTATTTATCATGCAGGAAGGTTTGTCCCAAATAAATAACTGGTGCTAAAATCATGGACTGAAACTAAATGGCAAAAAAATGCATTATTATATCCTTTGGGAAGTCATCTACACCAGGGAACTACCCCATTGACAGTATGAAAATATGCCGCTGAGACATACCTCTCAACCTGGAGACATAAAATAATGCATTATTATATCCTTTGGGAAATCATCTACACCAGGGAACTACCCCATTGACAGTATGTCGCTGAGACATACCTCTCAACCTGGAAACATCAAATAATGCATTATTATATATTTTGGGAAGTCATCTACACTAGGGAACTACCACAATGACAGTATGGCGCTGAGACATACCTCTCAACCTGGAAAATCAAATAATGCATTATTATAGCTTTGGGAAGTCATCTACATCAGGGAACTACCACATTGACAATATGGCACTGAGACATACCTCTCAACCTGGATACATCAAATAATGCATTATTATATCCTTTGGGAAGACATCTATACCAGGGAACTACCACATTGACAGTATGTCACTGAGGCATACCACTCAACCTGGAAACATCAAATAATGCACTGTTATATCCTTTGGGAAGTCATCTACACCAGGGAACTACCACATTAACAGTATGGCGTTGAGACATACCTCTCAACCTGGAGACATCAAATAATGCATTATTGTATCCTTTGGGAAGTCATCTATACCAGGGAACTGCCACATTGACAGTATGGCACTGAGACATACCTCTCAACCTGGAAACATCAAATAATGCATTATTATATCCTTTGGGAAGTCATCTACACCAAGGAACTACCTGATTAACAGTATGGCGCTGAGACATACCTCTCAACCTGGAAACATCAAATAATGCATTATTATATCCTTTGGGAAGTCCTCTACACCAGGGAACTACCACATTGACAGTATGGTGCTGAGACATACCTCTCAACCTGGAAAATCAAATAATGCATTATTATAGCTTTGGGATGTCATCTACACCAGGGAACTAAAACATTGACAGTATGGTGCTGAGACATACCTCTCAACCTGGAAACATCAAATAATGCATTATTATATCCTTTGGGAAGACATCTACACCAGGGAACAACCACATTAACAGTATGGCGCTGAGACATACCTCTCAACCTGGAAACATCAAATAATGCATTATTATATCCTTTGGGAAGTCATCTACACCAGGGAACTGCCACATTGACAGTATGGTGCTGAAACATACCTCTCAACCTGGAAACATCAAAAATCTGGACAAAGAACCATGAAAAATAGGTACAACTGGTCAAAAATCTGGACACTGATTAACATGGAATTTGAATACATAATTATGTAACCCTGCCTACTTCATTGGAATTGTGGAATACCAACATTCAAATACAAATTAAAGAACAGACAAAATATTAAACACAAAATATATCCAGAACTATAGTGTTTTATTTATAGTAACGTTTGAACTTGTATAAAACTTTGAACTTCCCCTCCCCCCATTATTTAATGCTTTATCCAGATGTCTTGTGTTAGGAAGTTGAGCGGTATGATCCCAGTGCCTCTAGAACCATTGCACCATCATAAAGCACATATGCATTCCACAAAACCTCAAGGCTGTCATTCATGTTAGGTGCAAATGACTGCACATGTCCCACCATCAAAGTTCTAAATGGCATGCAGAGAATGATATAAATCAACAGGAAGGAATACTACTGTTACAACTGCCAGCCTGTGTGCAGGGAAAATGGCACCATTATGAATGCTTGTGACCATCACCTTGGCAATGTACGAATTATGTGCAAGTATCATCAAAAAGCAAAATGTACCAAACATTAACCCAAATTATGTTACCACAGAAACATTTTAGTACAATGCAAAGCACACCAAGAAGTTTTTTTTCCATTCTGCAGGTCTAATCTGTTGTATCATCTTGTGATGAAGTTCCAGCATTATGCATTACAAAAGTTGCATGAAAAAAATCTGGGAGTTAGCAGAGTCTGTCAGCACACAAGGTTACAGCTGTACACTATCAATTAGCTGCTTCCTGTAGTCAAAGTATAGGGTTCAATTTCTTTCACCTCCATTTCCTAATGTCTGGCTCTGCCCCCATGCCACTCCTGAAAAGGGATACTTTGCCAAGCATACCTAAGTGATTAACAAGGATAAAAAAAAGTTGTTTCTCACTGAGACCTTCTCTCCTCACCATCAATAAAAACAGCAGAAAGTCCTTGCAAAGTAAATCTGCACAATAGATCTCTCTCTCTATTTATCATTCGGTTTACTGAATACATAAAATTCTAAAATCCACTGGAATGAACTGTACATGCTTTTGAGCCACCAGCCACCAAGGTGATGCTCCAACTGCTCCTTTTAAAGTTTTGTTTTGCTTTTGTATTATGGTATCATAAATATCAACTGGCTTGTGGGTAAGTCATGGCAGGTAGTTAAACCCCACATTAACTGCAGAGCATTACAGTCATTTGCTAAACTAACCACAATAAGTTGGTAGTTAGGCGGGGGGAAGGGTAAACAGAACAGGACCAAGGTTTGTGTACATTACCTTCCAAATGTATCATTTGATTCTGAAAAACGTAATAATCCATGATGTCCCATAATAAAAGACTGTCACACATTTATTAAGATATTTTTTTAGATAAATGTTGTTGTTTGTCTTTTCGGCTTTTCCCGGTGAGGGGTCGCCACAGCGGAACTCTGGTCCGCTAATGATTGGCAGTTGAGTTTTATGGTGCCGAGTTGCCAGCCTGATGCCCAACCTTCAGCGAAGACACGCCCATTCACACATGTCTTTTGGAGGCCACTCGACCACGGGGAGGACATGCAGATTCCACACAGAAGGCACTCCAGCCGAGAATCGAACAGGAGAACCTCTTGCTGTGAGGCAACAACGCTACCACTGTATCATCGCGGCTTATATATATATATATATATATATATATATATATATATATATATTTTTTTTTTTTTCAACAAATAAACATGGTAAGTAATACTGAATCATATTATTTCATCAAACAACTTTTTTTGTAATTGTTGTGTTGAACTGTGAGCTTCATATTTCACACTGATCATGTAAGTGTTCCATGCTTTGACCATTTGTGTCTCATTATCCGTATCCTACAGACTGCTAAGAGGTGACCTGTGTTTGGCATACAAGGCATCCTCCGACAGAACTACCCCCATAATGCTGATGGACAGAGGCAGCTCCCAAAGGCTTTATCCCATGCATAGGTCCCCCTCAAATTATCTATGGTATGGTCCCAGCTATTCTTATTGGGGTAGTATATAATTATCGACAATGGGATGGGTCAGGCCACTCTCTAACCAAATGGAACAGGCTAATGTTGTTGTGTGTTTTGGCTTTTCCCGGTTAGGGGTCGCCACAGCGGAACTCCGGTCCGCTAATGATTGGAAATAGATTTTTACGTGCCGAGTTGCCAGCCCTGATGCACAACCTTCAAGGAAGGTACGCCCATTCATGCATGTCTCCACACAGAAGACACTCTAACTGAGAATCGAACAGAACAATGTTGCTACTGTGAGGTGACAACGCTACCGCAGCACCACCAAATGGAACAGGTTAATACAAGCACAAAAAGGGAAAGTGGCTAGGCTTAAAATGACCTGCAGTGGCAGCTAACCTAGCACTTACCTATAAAATTATGAACCTATGAACCTATTACAAGGGGTAATAGTCCACTATTTTTAAAAATTGGAAGGTTTAGAGCTACTATGTACCTTGTAACAGATATCCATGGGTGCAGTGAGATATTCATTTGGTGAATAGTTTTTTCCTATGTTAATTAGTAGATAGAACAGAGTTTGTATTTCAAAATATTTTGAAATTATATTTATTTATTTATTGCTTAGTCGTATATCGTTTTATGAGGAGTAGATTTCTGAAGGAAAACGCAGACATCCCTTAAATTAAAATAAAGTCCAAAGAGCTATAAGCAGCTACATAACTTTTAGAAATGGAAACTACAGTAAAGCAATTGTTTTGACATAATAAAAATATGGCAAGAGGTTGATAGGAATGTACTGATCTAAGGTACTGAGCCATTTCAGTTTCAGTTTCATTCTGAGTAAAAATATGCCAGATACAATTAGGTATAGGGAGGAGTGAGGTAATACATTTAATCAGTGGTAACCCCCCTACCCAGTTCATTTTCAACTCTCACTAAGGACAACATTAATTTAAGTATACCAGTGGTGGCAGTCATGTTGTTTTCTCAGCTGTGTGGTTTTCTCCTTTCTATCCAGAGTTAACAGTTTTGGTCCTAAAAGAGACAATACTGTTGTTCTAGCTTTGTCTAACTGTGTCAGTCTCCTTATAGTTTGTTTAAGCATCGAATCTGCCAATATGAAAGTATCATGCATCTCTCTCAACTTTTTATTTCCCATTATATTTGCACATATCCAAAAAACCCAATCCTCTCATAGTTCTTTTTATTTTTATATCTCTATTACTACTGTTAACTTCAGTATTGTCATATCTATGTACTTGAATATCACATTCCTGTCTACCATTATTTATGTCAAGTTCTACTCTAATATTCTCAGCTAAATCCTCATCTTCCTCCAGTTTTTTCAATCAATTAAGAACTGTTGAGCGAACTGGCACATTCAACATTCTGAGTTTTTGACACCTTCTTTCTTTTCCTAATTGTGTTGAGACCACCTATTTTTTGTTTTTTTAGATGATAAATTATTTTTATTCTTCCACTTGTTTGAAAATACATTTTAACACTATTGTTTGTCTTTGCTAAACTGTCTGAGACCAAGGCACGAGGCATACAGAGCAGCCGAAAGGGCAGCACAGAAACGGAAGGAGCCTCCAATATCCATGCAGACTCGTACTTTGGGTAAGCAAATAACTGCAGGACAACTTCCTAGAAATAATTTAATGAACTTTTTGTTTGAACAAAATGATCCTTTACTTAATGGTGAATTGCCTACAGTCATGAAGGGTGACCTACAGATGGACAGTACTGCGGAGGCACAAGTTCGTGGTTTAAAGGGAGACATAGAAAATGGTATGTTTAAGTACAAACGCTTCCAGTATCAACGCTTTCACTTTGAAACTTGCCTTGAAATGAATGTAATACCTAGAGGGCTGAGGGTACTTAACATGCCCACGTATGGGGATACCTACCCACAGCTCCTGGCCGAACGGCAGAACATCAATCTCGAGACAAGCAAATCATATATGAGATTGCTCATAGCATTGTTTTCTCCAATGGAGACAGAATTGAGAGATACAATTGAACAGCTGAGTTAACAGCTCCGGTCTTTGATCGGGGACAATATGACTGAGTTATTTTCTAGTGAGCTCATTGAGAGAGTGCTCACCTATGAGAATTGCTTGATTTTACTAAAAAAGAAATAAACTGGCAAGAGCTGTCCATGATTTTGCTAATTAAAATGTATTTACATGGCAGAGAACTGAGAACAACCCAGGAAGTGGGTTGACCAATAGGAACACAACTAACATGATGGTTACCAATCCAGCACCTGGGAAGACGATTTCAACCAGTGAGAGTGCGGTCGTTGTATCGGAACCACCCTCTTCAGTTTATTCTACGCCCCTAATGGAGAATCCTGTGGTTAATGTGTTAGCAGCACAGTCAGTTGAATGGAATGCCGAGATGGTAGTGAGACGGAAGAATCTATCCACAATGAAGGAATTTGCACACCCCATTCTACCTCTTCCTTTTTGGAATATCAGAAAGGAAGTACCCGGGCACGAGGCATACAGAGCAGCTGAAAGGACAGCACAGAAACAGAAGGAGACTCCAATATCCATGCAGACTCTTACGTTGAAGAAAATGTGAGGCCAGGAAACACCCAGTTAGTTTGGAATATTTCCGACAACCTTTTGAAACCAGCTGAATATTCACTTTTAACAAAAGGTCTGAATTTTATACCTTCTGTATCTTTTGACATTAGTGACTTATTAATTGAAATTAGATTGTTTGCTCGCAATGTAGCCCTTAAACCTATGTTTTCTGACAATGAAGTTGTTGACCACAGGAGATTTTTAAAAAAACTTAGTTTGTATGTACCTAAACTACCAGAACATGTTGAAGTATTTGTGAAGAGCTGTGAAAAAGACTTGTATGCTTATTATAACAATGTTAGTGAATGCAATGTAAACAATTTAACTAAAAATGAGAAGCAAGCTTTGCATGATTTACGTAACAACCAGGATATAGTAATTCATTCTGCAGACAAGGGTGGATTGGTGGTGGTCCTTAATTCTGTTTATTACAATACTGAAATGCTGTTAATGTTGGCAGATATAAATATCTACCGTGTTATTTCCCCTAACACTGTTTATAAGATGCAAGAACATGTCAACATGGCTTTATATGAGAGTATGCAAATGGGATATCTGAGTAAAGATTTATTTGACTTTTTTCAGGTAAAGAAACATCTGATTCAAAGGATACATGGGCTGCCCAAGATCCACAAGAAGTCATCCTACCCCAAGTTTAGACCCATAGTGGTAGGGGCGGAGTGGCTCACAGAACCAATTTCATTATACATTGACAAACACTTGAAATTAGTGTTAGAGGCATGCCCTACTATATTTAAGGATACTCAGAATTTTTTAATAGCTTTAACAATACATGTGGGGGTCAGAATGGTGAGATATTTGACTGGTTGGTAATGTTAGCTGTTACCTCTCTCTTCACTTGTATACCCAATCCTGAGGGTTTAGCCATGGTTAAAGCTTCACTCTTAAGACATGGGATACATCAAAGTGAACAGATTGCTTTCCTGTGCATGCCATTAGAAATAGTACAATAGTTTTTTCTTCAAAGACGTATGTTATTGGCAAACATCTGGAGTGGCAATGGGCACTAGTTGTGCCAATTCATATGCAAACCCTGTCAAGGAAGAGTGGGAACATCACCATATACATCATAGAGGGGATACTCATATTAGGATATACAGGCATTTTGTAGATGACCTGTTTATTGGTTGGAGAGGTAGTGAGGAAGCATGAAATGATTTTTTTCTATAACTGAATATGAGTAGCAATTTTCTGCACTTTACGATCAATAAATCCAAAACACATATGGATTTCTTGGATGTATCAGTGGTACAGAATGACTTGGGAGTCATGACCAGGATGCATAGGAAAGATTGCTATCACATGTCATATTTGGAAAGATATAGTATGCATCTACCCCATGTCTTCCCCAATATTATAAAGGGGCAAGCTTTAAGACTATCACGCCTTACCAACAGTGATGATGACTTTTTAACAAGTTTATTGGCTATAAAAAATGAGTTTGAAGGGAGAGGTTACACAGAATGGGAAATCACTGAAGCATATAAACCGGTAATAAAGGAAAGAAATGCGAGAGGCAGACCGTATTTTTCTAGTCAATTTGGAATTGAGGATAGAGGGAAAACAAAGGATACTAGGATACCCATAGTAATTTCTTATACACAGGATATAAGTAAGGTAAGGGACATCATAAACAGAAATTGGCACATCTTACTGGCTGATGAGTCAACAGAAAGGCAAGTGGGACATCATCCCAAATTTACATACAGAAGCAATACTAAGAATCTTATCGATTTAGCATCCTGTGTGAAGTGCTATAGATTTTATATTGGTAAAACCAACTGACAGTTGAAAGAACGCTTTAGAGACAAGCTTTACTGCACTAGAAGGGGGGAGAATATAGTGCATTGTCCAAACATACTTTGTCTATGGGAACGGAACATACCTTTCTTTTTCAAGTACTTCAGGTACTGGCGGTGAATGAGAGATTAGGGGATATGACTAACAACACAGAATTAACAGAACTGAAGTGGATTTCTAGACTAGGGGCTCATAGGGGATTTGGGCTTAATGATTTGGTACCACTAATACCTGTTCTAAGGAACAGAAAAATCAAGAAATAGTTATTGCTAGCTCACAATATGTTTTTTATATTATTATTTCTGTTATTTTATATGTGTAGTAATTGATTTAATAGGAGGTTGATTATCAGTGTTGAATTAATACTGCTTGCATCTTTAAAAATTTTGGTGGGAAATTGTTTTATTTAATTAATTAATTATATAAATGGAGTGTTTTTGCTAGATTTTTTTATTATGTGCCTGAAGAAGTAACTTGGTTACGAAAGCGCTTACACAATAAACGTATTTTGGATTTTTTACTTCTGTGCCTGTCTCCATATTTTTGGGATTTGCTGTTTGGAATAATTTCTTTGCTATTACTACTGTTAACTTCAGTATTGTCATATCCCTGTACTTGAATATCACATTCCTGTCTACCATTATTCATGTCAAGTTATATTCTAATATTCCCAGCTAAATCCTCATCTTCCTTCAATTTTTTAGTTTTTTCAATCATTTAAGAACTGTTGAGCGAACTGGCACATTCAACATTCTGAGTATTTGACACCTTATTTCTTTTCCAAGTTGTGTTGAGACCACCTATTTTTTTTTTTAGATGATAAATTATTTTTATTCTTCCTCTTGTTTGAAAATACATTTTAACACTATTGTTCATTTCTGCTAAACTGTCTGAGACCAATCAATGCTCATTGAATTTTCCAAGCTTGCATCCAAATTATCACTATTTATAAAACTTCTCGGATTTTTTTCCTATAGTTTGTCCAGTCTCTTGTAAAAATATTACCATTGGTGTAATCCAGCATATCCCAATACAAGTCCGACTGCTCAAGAAGACTTTAGTAGCTGAGATTTTTTTCTTTTGGGATACGGTCTATTTATAATGAATACACTGACCAGGATGCCCAATCAGATAGCACATTTTTAAATAAATAATAATGACCATTTATTATATAATGGGAGTAACAGGCCACTCAAAGTTGTTCTGAGGATCAGTGCTCCAAACAGTGGGTCTTATTGCCTCAGAAAGGTCTGATATTCCCTAGTAATGCCCACAGAGGGTAATATACACATAGAAAATGTACTAGCTGTAAAGTTGTTTTAAATGCTTATATTTACAACATTTATTTTAATTTTGATTGTTTTAATTTAAAATAGTTCTTTCACCTTTTGTTGCACTAATATATTTCAAATATCTGCATGTATATAGAAAACAATGCAAGTATTATTGTTTTTATTTATGTGTTTGAAATGAATGAAACATTCAGTTTTAATTTGTGGATCACAACTTCTTTCTTCACTACCTTGTAGAAATAAACACCAGTGCATGCTTTCAAAACTCTCTCATCTACCATTTCTATGTCAAAGTGCTTTCTTCTTTTAATCATTTGGTCTTGAAGGGGGAGGGTCATACTTATTCTCCTTATATTCTCTATCTATATAAACAAAATGCCCTTTGACCTACCTCATCTCCCCATATTATTATAATCTGATGACATGGCCCTATTTTGTACAGATCACTTCCTCCCTAATCTTGAAAAAGATCTCCTGTTGGACTTCTTCTCACTAATCCAATGGAGTCAACAATAAAAGCCTCCTACTCATTTTCAGCAGAACTAAAACTGAGTTTTGGGATCAAACAAAAGCTTTACGAAACTCCACACCCTTTACAAATTTTGACCAGAACAACATATCCATAGAGAATACAAACTAATTTAAAAACTTAGGCATTTGGCTTCCCCCTCTCTAAACTTCTCATTCCATCTTGACACAACAAGAAAAAAGTTAACTTTCTACTACTTTAGGTCAATAAAGTTTCATTCTTTCTTACCAAGGTGTCCAGAACAGCAATAGGGAAAGGCATTTTTCTATCCACACTGGACTATGGCCTTCCCTTTGTTGCATCTGCATAGAACATGTAGATTTATTACACATGAAAAAACACTTGAAAGGACAAATTGGCTCCTAGTAAAACAGAGAGTTTACCCTCTGTTACGATTACAACTATCCAAACTGCCAAATAACCAGACATTTCCTCATTGGCAACTAATTAGACAAATACCCTCCTACAGTCTCAGAAGCCAAAACTACACTGTGCCTACATTACACCCTCTAAAAAATAAAACTGCACTGCAGAGATCATTGCTTCTGCACCTTTGGCCCTAGAGTATGGGACTTTACACCTCCTCTATCAAAGACCTTTCATCCTACCCAGTATTCCGAACCCAACTAAAAGCCCATCTCCAGAAACTCACAATGCCAGTGTCCCTTATTTAACCATATCACCTAATCTCTCCTTCCTTTTTCTGCATTATCTTCACAGAGCTATACTCAAATTGCTGTGGTCCAAAGTTTGTTTCCCTCAGCCACCTTTGCCTAACTGTATGACTCTGAACAAATCATTTAACCAGACAGCACTCTTGGGCTGAGTCTGAAAAAGGTCCGTGGAGACCAGTGCTCTACCCTGAACTACAAGTGCAAGTATAAAATAAAATAAAAATAAAAATGGATCTCCTTTGCAGTTCTCATATCACTTCACCTTATCTATTGTTCATTCTTCTTGCTGATGAATCTCAGCCTTTGTAATCCTCTTATACTTTGAATGTCATATTACTCACCTTGTTTTGTCTATATTGTAAATATTGTATAATACTATTGTGTACTTTATTTCAGTTCTGTTTTGCTGTTAATACTTGTATATAACTGCCATGCAATCCCTTTACAGTCTTGTTCTTTTTTGCTGAAATGGTCATCTTTTTTTTCTCCTTCCTTGGCTGAGACTGAAGTTGGTCATTTGTGATTAGTGCTTTACACCAGTTAACAAATTTAAACCAAAAATAAATAAACAATCTATTCTATCAGTGTTTTTTTTCCTCTTTGCCCTGCTGCTATAGCACTGTAGACCAGTAGAGGGCGTATACTTGTGCGCAGCATGGCTCAGTAAAGATACTTTGTGACTGAAAGATGACAGCAGTAAAAAAAGACAACCGCTACTACAAAACAAACTATAGAACTACTATAAAAACAAAAAATAGCCAAGGCTATAAGGTATAAAAAAATAATTTAATGTGACAATAAGTGCTTTCGTGGGCACACGTACACCCACTTCTTCAGACTGTTCAACAAAACTAATACACCACATTTAAATAGCTAACAAAATAAGCACATGACGGTCAGATGTTTAAAAAGGTCCAATGGGACTTAGAAAACAATCAAACAACATATAATTAAAATACAGCTTATAAAATGTTTAAATACAGATATAGTATAAAATCCAGAATTACCAAGAAACTGTATGTCCTTAAACTATTTTATACGCTGCATTTTAATTGTATGTTGTTTCTTTTCTAAGTCCCATTTGGACCTTTTTAAACATCTGACCATCATGTGCTTATTTTGTTAGCTATTTAAATGTGGTGTGGTGTATGACTTATATACAGATTCTTCAGTGTCCAATTAAAACAACTAACCTTTCTGTCCAACTTCTTCTAACCTGTAGCTAATCATCCTTATAGTATCTGGACAAATTGTAAAATGAATCATGACTCATGGCTGAGATCATGTAAAATTATATTACTGAAATCCAGCTTGGAACAAAAAATGAAGACTCTCAACAGAGTGCCATATATATATAGCACTACTGCTTTCTCAGTGAAGAAATACAAAGTAATATACAAATGAAAGCATTTCTTGTAGACAGTGACCATTCTGTAGTCTGCACATCAAAACAGGTGAAAATCAGTTTGGGAAATGGTATAGTAAATGATTGCTGTATAATAAGGAGATGTAGACTGAATATAAAAAAGGCAAAACAACAATTCTATACTAAATGCCACTGTAGAATCTAGGAAATCAGTACAAGTATAGGAAAAAATATGAATTACAGTTCTAGGAAGTAAACTGTAAAATGGATCATCTATTAAATCATGCCAGAAGGAAAGCTGATTTAAAACAAACATAAGTAATTAAACCAGGATTTATGCACCTATTTATATGCAGGTAGTACACACCCTAAAATTCTTAAAAAGGAGAATATTACCAAGGGCCAAACCATGAATTTCTACTTTAAAATTAAAAGGCACTATTTTTGAAAAGGAGCTGGACATTGTGAAACATTTTTTCACTGAGAGAGATATGCATCAGATAGTATGGACTGTGAAACTGAGGAAGTAGTGATGAAGAGAAAAAAGAGGTTTTCCCTTCTTACTACAAGCCTAAACAACTATGATAGAAGTAGCCTTGTGGCAATTTGTAGACATCGAAAATGCATCCTAGTGTTAGAATGTGGTGTGAAGACACCAGAAATAAGACAAATTATTGAGCCAGTCTTGAATATTTTACAAATAAATGGTAATGCTTGCAAAGCAGTCTGAGAAAATGCTAGCTTTGAGCAAACGTGATCCAGAAATTTAAATAGCATACTAGAAAAACATCACAAAGGACAAATGTAAGTTTCCTGAATAACTTAAAGAAAGGTACTTTCAAATTTGTTTTCTCTTCTTACCGTAGATACATTAATGATGACCTAATATCTATTTCCCTCACTTATTAGATGGGTGTAGGTGCAAAGGCTTTTGTTACACATACGACTGAACAGCAATAGCATAACTGGCAGCCTGCAATAACTACGTATCACTTTATGTAGAAAAAAACAATGTGCAAATTGAAACAAATGAGTAAATGTAAAGTGGAAACCAACACTATTAAACAGCAACACTTCAAAATAAGACTCCACCTTAGAGAAGCAACTAGTAAATGTAAAGTGGAAACCAATACTATTAAACAGCAACACTCCAAAATAAGACTCCACCTTAGAGAAGCAACTAGTAAATGTAAAGTGGAAACCAATACTATTAAACAGCAACACTCCAAAATAAGACTCCACCTTAGAGGAGCAACTAGTAAATGTAAAGTGGAAACCAATAATATTAAACAGCAACACTCCAAAATAAGACTCCACCTTAGAGGAGCAACTAGTAAATGTAAAGTGGAAACCAACACTATTAAACAGCAACACTCCAAAATAAGACTCCACCTTAGAGAAGCAACTAGTAAATGTAAAGTGGAAACCAATAATATTAAACAGCAACACTCCAAAATAAGATTCCACCTTAGAGAAGCAACTCGCCAACTCCAGAAAGGAAGCTCATGAACAACAATGTAAAAATGGTGTGTGTGTGTGTGTGTGTGTGTGTGTGTGTGTGTGTGTGTATATATATATATATATATATATATATATATATATATGTGTGTGTGTGTGTGTGTGTGTGTGTGTGTGTGTGTGTATATATATATATATATATATATATATATATATATATATGTGTGTATATATATATATATATATATATGTATATATATATATATATATATATATATATATATATATATATATATATATATATGGGTCTACTATATTTGGTTGAATTACATTTGGTTGAAAATGATTTTAGGCAGTTCACTTCAGTGAAAATACATTTCACTGAAAACCCATTTGGTTGAATTCCAGTTGGTCAAAAATGGAATATAGCCCCTGCCCCACTGCAGTACGACCCTGGAGTGAGAATATAAAGTAAGGGGGATGTGGAGGGCATAGCCCCTCACATAATTGCAGTGTATGCACTATTATATACATATGTATCCTTTAAAAATACATTGAAACATATAATGTCAGTAAAAAGTAGTTGCAAAATCCCCCCCACACCCCCCTAAGTTTATATTCCCACTCCAGGGTCACACTGCATTGGGGCAGGGGCTATATTCTATTTTCAACCAAATGGAATTCGACCAAATGGGCTTTCAATCAAATCAGCTTTCAGTGAAGTGGGCTGCCTGAAATCATTTTCGACCAAATGTAATTTGACCAAAAGCAGTAGACCCATATATAGATATATACATATAAATATAATTTTTCAATTTATAATAATATTCTTAATAAAAAATATCTGTAGGAATATCATCCATTGTTTGTTTCATTTTGCATTGCATTATTAAAAATTTGTTAATAAAAAGATTTAAAAAGAAACATTGTTTCAAATATTTTTTTTTTTATTGAGAATATTATTATAAATTGAATACTGCTGTCCACGGGCTTCCTTTCTAGAGTTGGCTAGTCGCTCCTTTAAAATGAATTCTTATTTTGGAGTTTTGCTTTTACATGTGCAAACTGGCACATAAACGTTAGGGCCACGTTAATGCCATAAAAATAAAGAAGACGAGAAATGCTTTATGCAAGCACTCAATGATTTGTCATAGTTTCAAAAATGCTGTTTATTTATTTTTTTATTTGCTTTGTCTGACCCTCAGTGAGGGAGAGGATGATTTTGAGACTTTGCTAGATAAAAAAGGAAGACCTGGAATGGCTGTTGCAGTTTAATGTGGGTGTAGTTTCAGGTTTGAATGATATTGTCAGGATTGAGCTTGTTTTCAGACTGAGGGCCCATACCTTAGGTCCTAACAATGTAAGCACTAAGGTGGTGAATATTGAAATGCATTAGAATTTTTACAAATTTATTTTTAGTTAATAGTAGAATTTTAATAGACAGCAATGCAGTGTTTTTCATTAATTGGTTATGTGACTTGATTTGTACCAACTTGCATTTAAGGAGCATCAGAGGCATAGTTTCAAGATAATTTAGTCTTGAGAACAGCAATGCCTTGCTATTACCCATGCTCAGTCCCTTCCCTTTTTTTTCTCAGGGAGGACTAAGTCAGATAGTCACATGGTAAAATTAAGGATACTCATCCAGTTATCCAGGTTCTGTATGAAAGGCGATAATGTACTGCCCTGCTTAACCTGTAGAGGCAACTTATTCCAGAGAAAGAGGAAGTACTGTGTAAAGATTCCCTGTCTCTCCATCACATTCTGTTTCTCTGATAATGAAGATGTAGGTCCCTTTGTTCTGGTGTTTGCTAAGCTATTGGACTTGGGGAGATATAGGACCTCAAGGACAAGAAGCTCATTAATGGAACATTAGGCGAGGCACAGATCATCCATCAAGAATCTGTAAGATGCTGAGTAAAAGGAATGAGCTTCTAGCCGGTTTGGTAGCTCAAAGTCTTTAAGCCTGAAATCTTCTTCGTTAGGAACCTTTGGGGCTTCTATAATGATTTGTTAAGTTAAGGGAGGCATTTATACTCTATATTTGATCAACTTAGTGTGAAATACAACTATATATCCTTGGCTTCTATCTGTGCTATGCAGATTGATTTTCTGACTACAGTTGGCATATGATGATTAAGAGAAGGAAATATGAATCCTGGTACCCAGGTCCCTAACTACATTTTTGTTTAGTAGTGGAATATTGCCAATAATGTATGTTGATGGTAGGGGCCATTTGCCAAATGAAATTATTCAGGTTCATATGTAAGTACTAGGCTAGATGTCATGAGGGGTCTTGACAATGTCCTGATTCTCAGTTAGGAAATCAGAGAAATAAATGCTGAAAAGAAGGGGTCTCAGTAAATAGCCTTGGGAGGCTCTCCTGATAAACACCTGATACACAAACTCTGCGGTTTCTGTCTTTTAGCCAATTTGGTTTCCCCTTAGCATTCATCTTTCTTACAATGTCAGCATGGGGTATGATGTTAAATGCTTTGGCTAGGTCAAGATACTCTGTGTGAAGAGAATGGTCACTGCCTGCAACCTGTGTGGCCCTCTCAAAGAAGTGAACTATATTTAATAGGCAGGACCTCCTTTTGATAAGGTCTAACTATTGAGGGTGTAGCCTAATGAGAGTTTGGCTATCATGATTAATGAGATCAGTTATGAAGTGCTACATAGCTTTTCAGATCAGGTTCACTAGGCTGATGAGCTGTAACTACTGGGGCCATGGAAGGGCCACTGGTCTCCTCTGCAGTGTCACTTAATTCAGGAACAAATCCAGTGGCTTGGACTAGGTTAAGCAATTGGAGGAAAGGTTCAGTGAGGTCATGTTTAATGCTGTTTATCAAACATTGAGGTATATTTTCAAGTTCTATTGAGGAAAAACTTTTGGCCTTTAAAAGCAGCTTCAGAACATATTCCTTAGTACTAATAGGCAGTGTAAGGGATTCTGGGATAAATGGAATTTGGATAGATATTTTTGGGTGAATTTTGCACTAAACTTGTTTGTTAGTATATTGGTAATGACTGTTAGGTCAGAGTGGATTCTGAACATTGTTGGGTATTGTACCTTAGTTTCCTAATGTAGTTAAATAATAACATAGTTATGCTTAGATTCAGAAGGTAGCCTAAGTTCTAATCATATATATTTTAATTCCCTGGCAATGTTTTTTATACTATTCTTGTTATGAGTAGTTTCAATTTGCTTTATAATTTAAGGAATTTTTTTTGTCTTGTTGTAAACTTTATTTAGGTTTGTGGACCACCAGGGTAGTTGCTTTTGAATTTCCAATCGTATTTTCCTTTGGTTGAGACTGCTAATTCTGTGCATTTGTATAAGTAGATATAAAACTCCTTTATGAAGCTGACTGCTGTGTTAGCAACCAAGCTAATGTTGCCATAGGCGAATTTTGAGATTTTCTTATATAATTATGAGGTCTGCCATTTGAAGTCCTTAAATTCAGAGATGTAGGAGATTTAGAAGGTAAATGTAATAAGTTTGTGGTGTGACATACCTGGGAAGGAGAGATTGTGGAAATAATGCATATAGAAGCTATAATCATGAGGGCCAGATCTATAATATTATGTCCTATGCTGTTTTTTTGTACTATTTTTCCAGTGAATTTTTGTTAATTCAGTCCAAAGACTTATGGACATACTATACATTGGAAGTATAGGTGCTCCATTTAATTGTTGGGTAGTTAAAGTCTCCCAAAATAATGACGTTTTTGTTACTAGGAAGTTTTTGGAATACATTCAAGATTCTATCAAAATCATCTGGGGACATCGAGGGTGCCCTATAGTGGGTTATAAGTTGGTAGTTTATCTTATTTATGGAGATTTGGAGTTTTATGAGTTCTGTTTATGGGTGTCTGGGAATTTGTGTGGAGGCGATATGGTCCTTGACAAATATGGCGACACCACAGCAGGCTTGAAGGCATAGTAGGAGCAAAACCTAGGTATAGAGGGAGTCTTTCTTTTCACTTTCACCAAATCTCAGTAATTACACAAACATGGATGTATTCTAGATACGAGAGCCTCTAGATCAAGCAAGTTGTTTTGAGACTTCTGGTGTTAATTGGAGACATGTTAATATGGCCCAAACTGGAGTTTGATGAGTTCGCTACATTGGGATGTCCATTAACTAGACTTTGCCTAAAAAAACAATATGGGGAAAGCAAAGGCTTTAGCCAGTATGAGGATGCCTTTGAATGAGAGGTGTAGACCATCCCTTGTGAAGCAAGTTGGACAATCAGCCATCTTGCCCATGGTGATAAATACTAGATACTCCTAGAATTGCACTAGTTATTCGGCTAGGTACTGAAGTTGATTGTCTTTTCTTTGTCCCTAGGCATCGTTCTTGGTAAAGGAAAGATTCACTCAAGACCCAAGTCTCACCTGCATTTGTCACATGTATACATATGCCACTCTGCATATATGCCAGGGATCTGAATCTCAGATCATTCACTCCCATGTGGCTCACCACTACGTCATAGTCATTTTTACCAAGAGAAGTGGCCTTTACGTATTTAGAGGTATGGATTAAAAATGATTCCAGTGTGGCAGCTAAGGACATGTGGGATGAGACTAAAAAAGATAATACAAAAACTGAGAAAATGAAAGCTTTGTTATACGGGTATAGATAATAAGATATAAGCAGTTAAAATGTTTTTGTCCCTTTAGTCTTATACACAGGTCAGGTATATTTTTATCAACCAGAGGAGAAGTTCTGGATAGCAATTAATAAAGAGCTGAAGGACCTTATCTGCGAGGGAAAGACTGCAAGAGTCAAGTGGGATAAGCTGATTCTTCCAGTAGAGCAGAACGGATTGGGTTTACCCAATTTGAAGGGGTATTTCACAGCTGCACAGTTAAGACTCCTATACATAGCGCACGCAGAAAACTATATTTCCAAGTGGAAAGGGATGATGATGAAACAAGAGGGAAGCTCAAAAAACAAGGAGAGACAGGGATTTTGGATGCAGGCCTTTAAGAAGAATAACAATAATCATACAAAATATTATATCCAAAAAAAAGCTGAAAGTATTCTAAGAACTAAAACAACACAGGATTGGAGAAAGAAGTTTCTGCTGATAGGGATGACTATAATTAGGGACATAGATAATAGGCAAGAGGGGGCTGAAATTTATTGGAGAAAACTGGCAAAGGAACCCAGGTATTGGGAGCAAATAACTAGAAAGGGAAAGATGATAGAATGGGAAGACGTCAAGAATTTATTTGGACTACAGGTTAGAGATTGCCTTCCCTATCAGGGACTGGCATCAGAATATAGGCAAAAAGAAAGAAATATGAGGGTCCTAAATGAAAGACCAGCACTGCTAGAGGTTTTAATAGAATCTAGAACAGAAGTTGCCATTAAAAAAAGAATAATTAGTAGAGCATGTAAAACATTGCATGATAATTATAAGAATCAATTAGAGGAGGTTAGAAAGGATTGGGAAGAGAGACTGGATAAGCAATTCACAAAGAAACAATGGGAGGATATATGTATGTCTACCAAATATGCAACAAAATCTAGAGGATTTAGGATTTTTGACTGGAAATGTTTGCATAGATATTTCTATACCCCAAGTAGATTCCAGAGAATTTTTCCTCAGGCAGACAGCAAATGTTGGAGGTGTGATGCAGAAGAAGGAGGTAATTGGGAACATATTTTCTAGGAGTGCGGTGAATTGGCAGACTTTAAGGATTCCCTGTGAGGTACATTGTCAGGGATGCTGGGTGGGCAGATCAGAATTGCCTAGGCATGGTAAGGCTTTGCTGTGTCCTATAATGGTGGCTGCCAAAAAAGCAATTACTAGAAAATGGAAACCAAAATCTAAAGCAAATATACTAGAAGTAGTGAATATAGTAACAGAGATAAAACAGTTGGAATAGAGATCTTTAGAAAAGGGTAAGAGCAAACTACATAGGAAAAAAATGGGAATTGTGGGAACAATACATACAGGAGAGGAATGAGGTTTAAAAGGTTGCAGGACTTAAATGAGCTATGTAATGTTTCACTAAAAAAGACTGGGTAGATTATAAGTGATGTGTAATGTTTGCAACTGGGAGTGTGTCAGTATGATTTGTGATGTAAAATGCTTGCAACTAGGATTGTGTTGGTGTAGTTTGTTTTCATTTATATAAATGTATGATTGCCTGTATAGTAAGCAATGGATTAATAAAGATGTTTCTTACTTAAAAAAGTCAGGAAATTGAATAATTTATGTAATGCTGTTTAGGTTATATGATATATAGCAATATAGGAGGGTGGCTTAATGGTTAAGGTGTTTGTCTTACAAACACAAGGTACAGGGTTTGAGTCTCACAAGGGATAATTGACTAGGCTTAAAATGGCTTGTAAGGGCAGTTAGCCTACTACTAATCTATGAATCTAACCTATGAACCTATATGTGAAATAAGATATCTGTTATGTTAATTATAGTGTGATTACTTTTATATGAATGTAAATTTGCCTATGTCACAAATCATAATTCAATAAAGGTGTTTGGAAAATAAAGAGAAGGGGTCTTTAGGGCCCTTGAAACTTTAGATATCCTGGCAACTGAAGACAACTGACTATAACCCTGTCCTTATTCAGCTTTGTGAGTGGGGAATCTATATGCCTAACAACTAAGTCACCAATCACTAAGACATTTTTGTTAGTAGAGAGTTTAGGAGTACATGACTGGGAGCAGTCTGACTCTTGGTGACTTAATGCTGTAGGTGTGCATGGAGGAGATAAGTTTTGGAATTTTCACTGAGACCTATTCTTACTAGTTTTAGGAAGCTTTGGTAGAAGTATTTAACAGCCTCAATGTGTGATATTTTAATGTGATTTTGTGGAGTATGTGTGGTGGATGTGAGGGTGAAGCTGTGAATGTATGATGCTCACTGTGCATGGTTTTAGGTGAGAGGGATGCCTCCGAATTAATTAAATATTTACATATATCACAGACAGTTATTTGTGTAAAGTAAGAGTTCATTATCACTAAGCATAAAGTAGTTCCTACCGTGCCTGAGGGCATCAGCTACTAAATGCCAACAACAGGAAGAAAAGCTGGCTGACCTTTGATAATGTCCAGTGCATCATGTATTAGATGGGGAAGTGCACAGGTAAGGTCACTGTGACTTAACAGGTGAATTTAATTTACATTTTAGAGAAATGAACAGGCTAAAATGATTGTAGAGGCTAAGCATGCTAATTTTAATTTTTGAAATAGTGCATAGGTTAAACTGTTTGAAAAAGTGGATATTTTATGGAGGAAGTACACTGGAATGTGCATTTATATTCAGTATATGAAAGAAGAAAGCAACTGGGCAGTTTGAGAGATCGAGATTACAGTAAATTGCTTTTATAAAAGTGGCTACCTGGGTTGCAGCGCCACTCTGAGCAAATGATCAGTGCTTATTGGTGGTTCCACAAACAGAGGGGCGTGGCAAACCTCAATTAGTAGTGAAGCAGTAGCTCAAAGTGTCAAATATAGTTATGAAATGCAACTTGGAGAAAGCCCGCTACAGTTGCAATAGACAAACTGAAAAATTGTTTGTAGAATAGTACAGATACTAGTTGAACAGTCAGATCAAATCACCTGTGTCTATTCAATGCATGCTGTAATGCACAGTACAGCCCCAAGCAGAACAACAAAATTAAAGCAGGTGACAAGGATTAAAAAAAGTCTCAGTACTTAACAGCGAAAAGCAATTACACTTAAATATTGCCTCCAAGCAGTGAAGTAATTGTAACTCTTGAACAAGCCTGGCTCTCTCTTCCTTCATCAGATTAAAAAAAAAAGCAGCCAGACCACTTAAATGGCAAAGTACAGTGTAGCTTTTAAGTGGAATTTGTTAAATTAAGTGCTTAAAACACGTAATCCAGTTGTTATAGAGCATGGATGAGGACAAATGATAAATAAGTGATACAATAAGTTAAACTGATGAAACAATTAAGTTACACATACAAAAGTAATTGAGACTGGATGCTGTCTCTGCTAGGTAAATCAGTATGAGTGAAACTGGACCCGGTCAAGTAAAAGAAGATTTATTACAACACACACGCTGCTAAAAACATCAGTTAAGCGCTTTCATCTGTGAGATACAGACTTCATCAGAACAACAGTTCAATACATCTGATAACAAATTTAAAAACTTTTTGGCGCCAAACAATCTAATGAATAATCACATTTAAAGAGCCAGTACATAAAACTAAACAAAAATATGCAAATACTTTACAAATAACAATCTGAATATTCCAACCACCTAATTAAAATTATTCATGGTTGTGTCAAAATCAACAATACCTTAACATGTGTATAATATTATGGTCTTAGCTTTTAATGTTACAAAAGTTGTAATACTGGTTTAATAGAAATAAATTCATTTATACTAGGAAATTTTGTGAGAAATTAAGTACTTTGATTAATGAAATTGATAAATTAAATAATATTATTGTTACAGATTTGTTGTTTCCACAGTGGAAAGAATTATATGATAAGCAGTACAAATTAGCGGATAGTAAGGCTGAAAAGATATTTGATAGAAAATATAGAAAGATACAACGTAATGTGGAACAATATGAAGAGAACAGAGTATACGTATGGAAAAAATAGCATGACCCTACTTATAGAATGGAAGCAAATGAAAATAGGGTTGACAGTAGACAGACTGGTATGAATTTTCAAGGGGGGCGGTATTTTACCCCACAACAGAAAAGGAACTATCAGAGGAAAAATCTGTATGGGAGATGACTGATTTTAAATGTCCTGTATCTATAGGAGTGTCATCACAGAATGAAACATGTGCCACAGCCCCTGGTGATACTGATACTAATACTAATTTATTTATAAGTGAAGAAAAACAAATTGTTTCTGTATGTAATGATTTAAAAAAATTTAACTACACTACATTAAAAATAAATGAAGAACATTTTTCTTTGTTTCAAAAGGGCATGAAATACATACCTACAGCAAAATTTAACTTGGTAGATGTTATTACTGAAATTAAATTGTATTGCCGTAGATTAAATTTAGCCATCCATTTTCAAAATAACAATAATAAAGTGTTACCGAATGAAATGCGGAAAAAAAGTACATTTATCCCCCAGCACATAAAAATGTGCAATATTTTGAGGAATCTGCATGTTTGGATATTTATGAATATAATAAGTCATTAAAGAGAAGGGGATATATAGATAATTTGAATGATAAAGAGAGGAAATGTCTGGCAGAGTTGATAAAAAACAAAGAAATTAGAGTAATGAAGCCAGATAAAGGTGCAGGCATTGTATTGTGTAATACTATAGATTATATTAATAAAGTTCAAAATATATTAATTGACTCTGGGAATTATGAGGTTATCTCCCGTAATGAAATAAATATAGGTTATTATAAAATAGACTTAGCATTGGATGAATGTCTAGTAGATCATCAGATTACAGTCGACACATATACTTTTCTGAAAAACGATAATCCCATATTAGCTACTATTGTGGGTATCCCCAAAGTACACAAGAATATTAATAACCCACCACTTAGACCTATTATATCAGGAAGTAGGGCTAAAACATTTAATACAGGAGTAGCCATTGATAGATGGGTAAAACATATTTATGAAAATACCCCACATGTAGTCAAGGATTCATGGATGTTTTTGTCCCAGTTAACAAGGAATAAATGGAAAAGCAATTTGATATATGTTACTATTAATGTTATTGATTTTTTATTTTTGTGTATTCCTAGGGAACAGGGATTAGATTTATTTTGTGATAGTTTGAGGAAATACTCACATTTAAGCTGGGATCGCATTAATTTAATTGTTGATATGATGAGCCTAGTTTTGGAACATAATTATATTTATTTTGAGGGTGAGCATTACAAACAAACAAAAGGGGTGGCTATGGGTGCTTCTTATGCCCCCATCTTTGCTAACTTAGTTATGCTTGAATGGGAGAATCAGTACCTAATAAATAGTGTGTATTACCAATATATTACATACTATACAAGATTTTTGGATGATATGTTCCTTTTATGGGATGGACCCATAGATACTCTTACTGAGTTTTTGGAATATATTAACACCACTAGTCATTTTTTGAAATTCACCCACAATATTAATCATGAAGGTATAGCATATTTGGACACATATGTGAGCCATACTGAAACAGGCTTTCAGTCAGAAATATTTAGAAAGGAAACATTCTCGAATGGTTACCTTGACTACACTAGTAATCATCCTAGGCATATTCTTAAGAACATATATAAGGGTCAGTGCATACGAGTGGCCAGAATGACCTCAGATTATAATAAAATGAAAAGTGAAATAAACAATATAAGAACTATGTTTATTAATAGAGGATATCCTTTGGCCTTACTAGATGATACATCAGCCTATGTTATTAAAGAATGGGGTAAAAAATACCCACCTATACTTGGTAATGAAATGTTCAAAATATTAAGTGTGAGAAATAATGAACAAAATGATTATAATAGAGTGTGCGTTTTAACATATTCCCCATTTGTAATGGATGTTAAAAATATTATAAAAAAATTGGAATAATTTAGTAATGGATGATGAATTACTGGGTGTAATTGGTAAGGAACCCAGTTTTGTGTTTAAAATGAGTATGAACATCAAAAATTTATTAAATAGAATGACTGACAATGTTAAGGTTATAAATACGCACACCAAAAATGTGGGTTGTGTAAACAATGTTTTTCTATCAATGAAGCAGTAGGGATTAGACTGGATGACATCAATAAGACATATGTGTTTTTCAGAAAAGGAAACTGTAACAGTAAAAATATAGTTTATTTAGCTAAGTGTAGCTCGTGTACAGCTTTTTATATAGGAAAAACAGAGAGACAGCTCAAGAAGCGTATTTATGAACATTTATATAAGATTAATGTTAAAGATACTAAAAATGCCTTGTTTAGGCATATAAATAAGTGTGGCGAGACACATACATTTAAATTTGCAATAATTGATTAAGTGTATATATCACCTCGGGGGGGGTAATTATAAGGCACAGTTAAGTAAAATGGAATGCTTCTGGCAAATGGCAACAAATGCCACAAAATTTCCTGGTATAAATGAATTTATTTCTATTAAACCAGTATTACAACTTTTGTAACATTAAAAGCTGAGACCATAATATTATACACATGTTAAGGTATTGTTGATTTTGACACAACCATGAATAATTTTAATTAGGTGGTTGGAATATTCAGATTGTTATTTGTAAAATATTTGCATATTTTTGTTTAGTTTTATGTACTGGCTCTTTAAATGTGATTATTCATTAGACTGGCGCCAAAAAGTTTTTAAATTTGTTATCAGATGTATTGACCTGGTGTTCTGATGAAGTCTGTATCTCACAGATGAAAGCACTTAACCGATGTTTTTAGCAGTGTGTGTGTTGTAATAAATCTTCTTTTACTTGACCGGGTCCAGTTTCACTCGTACTGATTTACTTAGCAGAGACAGCATCCAGTCTCAATTATTTTTTCGGTAGTTGTGTTCTAGCTTTTTGGTTGGTATACATACAAAAGTGAAAAACACATTTCAGCAACTCCTTTTGGTGATTTTCAGCAGTGGAATAAGAGTTATTTCCCAAACAGCAGATCATACATTTCTGACAGTCCAGAGACATTTTCTGCCTTAAGTAAAGCCATTGTCATCATTCAAAAAGGCCATGTGAAGAGGAGTGAAGGGTTTACAGACTTTGAAAGGGCATTCATTCTTATGTTCTGCAGTTAAGTAGTACTGCATGACAGGTGAGCTGTATTAGAGAATATCAACATGCCTGAGGTGCATTGTGAGCCGCACTGAGAAAACAATGGATTTATTGCCGTTTAATATAATTTAGTTTATAAACAATCTAATGTCTAATCTGGTTTTCAGATAATCATATCATATACTACCTTATATTACAAACTCACTGTAAGGCTTTGACTGAAAATACCCTCTTGTATGCCAGTGCATTTAAAATGCATTACTCATCTGCAGGCCTTCAAGTGCATTTAAAAGAATTTAGCCGTCATGCTTAATGAAATTTATTCATTTTATTTTACTCAGAAAACACTAGCTCATGTGGTACTGTATTGAAAGCCATCATAATTTCATTATATATTGTAGAGGTGTGACACATAAATAAAAATGTCTCCCTTAAGAATTCTTTCTAATGCAATATAACTGTACTAATGCAGTGCAAGACTATCCTCACAAAAATATGAATGGCATCTGTAGTCAAGAGTTGTTTGCATGTCTAGTAATTTCCTCCTGAAGTCTCAGACATCTATTCAAATTATAGTTTAATATACACTGTTGTCTGATTGTCAGTATGCACAACTGTTGAGTCCTGGTACATCAAATGAAATTAATCACTGTCCCTTCTCATCTAATCACTGAAATGGGTTTCAACGAGTTTTGTGTGTGTGTACAGTGGATATAAAAAGTGTATACACCCCTGTTAAAATGCCAGGTTTTTGTGATATAAAAAAATGAGACCACAATAAATCATTTCAAAACTTTTCCCACCTTTAATGTGACCTATTACCCATACAATTCAATTGAAAAACAAATCTGTTAGGGGTAAAAATATAAAAAAATAAAAATGCACAATAAGCTGGTTGCATAAGTGTGCACACCCTTAAACTAATACTTTGTTGAAGCACCTTTTGATTTATTACAGCATTCAGTCTTCTTGGGCACACACCTGCCATTAATTAAAGAGACTCTGATTAACCCCAAATTAACCCCAAATAAAGTTCAGCTGTCCTAGTAGGATTTTACTTTAATACTACCTTCTTAGGTATTCTTAATCTTATGGCCCCACAAATATAATTTGTAATAAAACCAACCCAGCCCCCTGGATCTCAAAGGACACAAGATCCCTATTCAAACAACGAGACATAGCTTGGGCAACCTGACGTACCAACAAAACAAGTACAAATCGACAATACTTCCTAGAGCTCAGAAACAAAGCAAAAAAAAAAACAAGTATGTAATGACAAAAAAAAAGTTATTATATCCAGCTATAAAAAACTCACTACAACAATCCAGAAAAATTCTGGTCGGCAATCAACCACATTCTCCAACCAGGCAAAATCAGCTCCCCAAACCCTAACACTGAGGGTGATAATGATATTGCCACCCAGTTTAATGACTATTTCACCTCCTCCATCCAAAAGTTATTCAGCAATTTCCCCACTACTACTACAAATACCCCCAAAATACAAAACTGTCACCATAAGATCAACACCCAATTCTTTCTCAAACCAGTTCCAACTCACCTAATTCATAAACACCTTGTCAAATTGAGACCCACCACTCTCGCTGCTGATAAACTCCCCCCTTATTACTTCATGATTGCTGCCTCTGCCATCGCCTACCCTATTTCCATACTCATCAATAGATCCATAGCTGAATACACTGTCCCCTCTTTCTGGAAAATTTCTTATGTTGTCCCCCTACAGAAAGGTGGATCCTTGACAGAACTTAGTAATTATCGCTCCATAGCTATAATATCTCCCCTATCAAAAATCTGAATCATCTTCTTCAATATAACCTGCTAGCAAATTCCCAACATGGATTTTGGCCAAACCATAGTACCACCTCTGCCCTTATATCCCTTACTGACCACGTCAACCAACAAAGAAATCTCGGTAACTTAGTATCTGTTGTTTTTATAGACCTGTCAAAGGCATTTAACACAGTATCCCACTGCAAATTACTATTGACTCTCTCTGAGCTCAATCTGGATAACTCCTCTTTACTGTGGTTTAAAAATGATCAATCCCTCCGGCAACAAGCTGATAAATGGCATAACTCTCTCTCCCCTCTCCTCCCAGTGGGACAAGGTGTTCCACAAGGATCCATTCTTGGTCCCTTACTATTTTCCATCTTTACCAATAACTTCCCTCGGTTACCCAACAAACTAACATAGTACAGTATGCTGATGACACCACCCTTATTTGTTCAGCCCCCTCTCTATAATTACTCCAAGACAGAACCCAGGAAGCCTTCACTACTATAGAAAAACAGCTAAATTCCTCCCAACTCATAATAAATACATCTAAGACCCAGCTCATGATCTTCCACCCATTAAAAACTTTCACCCCTACCTCGCCATTCTCAATAACATCCTCCAACAATACCCTTATATCACCAGTAACCCAAGCCAAGCTACTAGGTGTAACTATTGATCAAAACCTAAAATTCGACAAACATATAGCACTAACAATTGCCAAAGTTCATAAAAAAACTATGTTCATTCTACTTCTGCAAGAGCTTCCTCACACAGGAATCCCGAATCACTATCTCAATCTACTCTCCACCTTACTATACGCTTTCCCAGTTCTAACTAACCTAAACAAATCTGACCTTCTGAAACTATCTACCTGCTACAATAAAAATCTCAAAATTTGCAACTAATGCTACACTTAATTCTCAACTAGGATGGTTTGAACTCCCTAACCTACTGAAATACAATCAACTTCTCCTGACCCATCAACTGCTATACCAACCAAATAAAATACCTGCCCTCTCTGGACTGCTAAGCTTCCATAATACTGCGTGTCAACTAAGATCTTCCAGTACTGCCCTACTGACTATTTCCAATTGCTTACATAGCTCAGGCCACACTATCTCTTTATTCCTATGCAGTTGCTAAGCCCTGGAACTCTCTACCCCCTGAAATTAGATATCTGAATAGTAAACATGCTTTCTAATCCCTGCTAAAAGATCTCCTGTTCAAAACTTGGATATGTTCCTGTACAGAACCAGACTAAGTTCACCTGTTCCTGACTTTCAACATCCCTAGTTCACAGGTGTACTGTGTAGTTTCACTTAGTGCATAGTACTGTGAACCAAATGTTTAGACAACCTTTATAGTTATGATTTCTAGTTTCTGACCCTGTTTGTCTATGGAAACTTATTTTTGAATTTATGTTCAAGCAATTCTATATTTGTTGTATAATATCTTGTTTAATGGTTTCTCAGTATTCTAACCACTGTATGCTGCATCAATTGTAAAAGTATGATTTTTACCCCTTTTATATGTCCTATGCTCTTTGTACAAAATAGCTATGTTTACACTTTTTTATTATTTTATTATTTTTTTATAATTTTTTTATTATGTATTTGGAGCTTTTCTCCCGGGGCCACCACTGAAAATAGCCACCTTGTGTCCAGTTGGACTAACCCGGTAAACAAATGGAAAATAAAATAAAAATTCAAATTTTCCTGATGTTTACTCAGTTGCCTGCTACAGCAAAAGCCATGGTTCACAGAGAGCTTACAAAGCATCAAAGGGATCTCATTGTTGAAAGGTATCAGTCAGGAGAAGGGTACAAAAATTTCCACAGCATTGGATATACCATGGCACACAATGAAGGCAGTCATCAAAAAGTGGAGAAAATATGGGGCAACAGTGACGTTGCAAAGAACTGGACATTCCTCCAAAATTGTTGACAAAAACTGGTCAGTGAGGCTGCCAAGAGACCAACAGCAACACTGAAGGAGTTGCAGGAATTTCTGGCAAGTACTGGTTGTGTACTACATATGATAACAATCTCCCATACTCTCCATATGTCTGGACTATGGGGTAGGCCCGGTAGGGTTGCAAGATGGAAGCCCTTTCTTATAGAGAAAAACCTCTGGGCCCTGCTAAAAATTGCAAAACAATACAACGAGTCTCCCAAAAGCATGTGGGAAAATGTGTTATGGTCTATTAGACCAAGGTTGAATTTTTTGGCCACAATTCCAAAAGGTTTGTTTGGCATAAAAACAACACTTCGCATCACCAAAAGAATACCATCCCCAAGGTGAAGCATGGCGGTGGCAGTATCATGCTTTGAGGTTGCTTTTCTTCAGCTGAAACTGGGGCTTTAGTCAAGGTAGAGGGAATTATAAACAGTTCCAAATACCAGTCACTTTTGGCCCAACACCTTCAGGCATCTGCTAGAAAGCTGAAAATGAAGGAATTTCACCTTTCAGCATGACAATGACCCCAAGCATACATCCAAATCAGCAAAAGAATGGCTTTACCAGAAGAAAATTAAAGTTTTAGAATGGCCCAGCCAGAGTCCAGACCTAAATCCAATACAAAATCTGTGAGGTGACCTGAAGAGGGCTGTGTACAAGAGATGCCCTCACAATCTGACAGATTTGAGGGATTTTTGCAAGGATGAGTAGACAAATATTGCCAAGTAAAGATGTGCCATGCTGATAGAGTCCTACCCAAGAAGACTGAATACTGTAATTAAATCAGAAGGTGCTTCAACAAAGTATTAGTTTAAGGGTGTGCACACACAACAAAGTATTAGTTTAAGGGTGTATACACTTATGCAACCAGCGTATTGTACGTTTTTTTTTTATTTTTTATATTTTTTCCCTAACAGATTTGTTTGTTTTTCAATTGAATTGTATAGGTTATAGGTCACATTAAAGGTGGGAAAAGTTTTGAAATGATTTATTGTGGTCTCATTTTTTATATCACATAAACCTGGCATTTTAATAGGGTTGTGTACAGTTTTTATATCCACTTTATGTGGGTGGATCTGCTTCTCACATTTCATTGCTTCAATGAAATGGAAATCAATAAGTGTCAATTGATGTATCATGACTTGACAACTGTATACATTGACAAACGTAGGGTAATCTACTGTGTATGAATTTTGCTTTTGCTATATAAATTAATGTAGAATGGAAAATGAAATTTAATTTATATTCAAAGTACTGCCAGGAGGAGGGGTAGAAATGGCTGCACTTTAATCAGCAGTTATTTTAGTTTCAATTAGTGACATGCTGCAGGCATTTTATGAAAATGTATATAATAATGTAGGTAAAAAGGTATAGTTTTTTGGCAGTCTGACAGCACCTTGATGTTGACCATTTTAAACCATGCTCTATTACAGAGTCTTGCAGTTTTAACATTGTAGAAGGAATATCTATTTTAAAACTGCTGAGTCCATTGTTAATATTCTGATATCCTGTACAGCTGCAACACCTCTTTGACTAATCAGGTGATGATTTCTGATCTATGTTGTGTCTTTCGGCTTTTCCAGGTTAGGGGTCGCCACAGCGGAACTCCGGTCTGCTAATGATTGGTAGTTGATTTTAACATGCCGAGTTACCAGCCCTGACGCACAACCTTCAATGAAGGTACGCCCATTCACGCATGTCTCCACACAGAAGACGCTCTAGCTGAGAATCGAGCCGGACAGCGTCTTACTGTGAGGTGATGGTTTCTGATCTATACATTGCATAATTATAAATATCATGAACCCAGAATCCAATAAACAATAACAACGCATACTAGTTTTCTCTCCCTCTTTCCAATTTGGTTGTGCCTTGTATTGCTGAGGACAAGCCTCTCATTTCTTGCACATTATACTTACTCCTCCAAATTTGCTTTTAGCCTGTCCTAGACCCCCGTCTCACTCTCTGTTTTCCAGAAATATCATATGTACCATTCAGAATCTTAACCTTATTCAACCAGGCAAATGACATATACTGTCTAGACAAGAGACACCACGCCACATGCTTTAGATTAGTGATTAGGTAAGCAAGCAAATGAACAGCAGACCTAAGGAATGACAGGAAGCCAAGAGCAAAACATAATTTTGGAATGATAGTAGTGATAGTGGGTGTTTGGTACTGGGGGCAGGCCATATATCAGAAAAAGGAGGTATGCATATACAAAAAGCAACAGTCTCAAGGTAGATTCAAATTCATCAGAGTATTTAGCAAATGCAGAAAGAGGATGTGTTGCACAGGTAGTGTCTATAGTGTTTTTTTTTCTATGTGAGAGGAGAAAACAGATATGTTTTTAAAAAAAATAATTCTAAAAGCCATATACAGATTACAGCATATAATTCTGGAGCCATTACATAAATGCAATGTTAGATCAAAGTTTAGTTGAAAAGGATAGAATAGTGATACATAGACAGCAAAAGACATAACATGGAAAGACTGGTTGACAATGAATATGCTCTTTGAAGGCTAGTAGGAACTAACATATATCTGAAGTGTCAAAATAACAGAAGAGTATAGCCAAGAAAAAACACCAGCATTGTTCTGACTTAATAAGGTCTTGACATTAAGGGTAAAGAATTCTAGGCTATCAAGTGTGGTGGTAATAGAATGGGCTGTAGAAGGACATTTCCATGTAAGGAAAATATGTTAGCCAGGTGTATCTATCTACAAGGAAATATAGTATGCAATAAAGCTTTTATAGTTTGAGACAGAACCTGGGAAAGAAATAAGAGCAAAAAGGTTGTTTACAACTATGTTAGTTATTAAAGCTGACTGAAATTGAGAACATTATGCAAACCATGCTGGTGCAAGAATGCTAAAAGGATCGTGATGTCTGCATGATATCTAAGGAAATGCATAGTTTCACCATAGTTTTCTGCTCTTAAAGTTTAATATTTCTGTTTCCTTAATAGTGTATATTGTCATACTTGCATAGATACTGCTCTAGAACTTGTTAGCATAGAGATTTTTCTTCAGAGCAGATTTCTATTTTTGAGCTAATAGCTAGTAATGACTATGCATTTGCTTTAATTATTCATTTTACTGCTGGTATACAATTTCGGTAGTTGGATATATAGATTGCTTTGCTGAATTTCCTAGTATAATAGTAACAGCAGTTTCTTCTCACACAAACATATGTATTAGTACATGTGTGATGGTGTATATGTACCTCAGTTTTGTTGTCATTTTAACACATTTAAGATTAGAAATGGCAGAACAAGCTTATTACAAAAACATTAAGGCAGTGAGTGTCACCCTGACTTTGATTCTCCACATCTTGTGTTGCATGCTGTGCATCTCTGAAGAAAGCTGGCAAGCAGACAATGCTGACAGGTCACTACTAAAGAGTTCCATATATATACCCGTTGAAGTCAGCTGAGTACCTCTCAACTCTCCAGATTTTCACTGCATATTTTTGGTCTGTTCCTCATAAAATGTATGTTTTTCTGGATTTTTGTAGCAAATCGTTGAGGATTGACTTCACTAAATAATGACAGGCATTTGAGATGCAGATTTCATATCCTTCAGAAAATGTATGGTAACATAAAACCTTTTATTCTAGCAACTTTCTAAGCTTATAAGAGCAATATTTAAAATGTGTCCCTATTTTTGAGGCTTTGCCCCCATTAATTTTGGCTTTGTCCAGATTGTTTATGCTGATGTTCAGAGCTATGTAGCTGACTAATAAATGAATAATAAGTATCAATAAATAAATCAGAGAAGTATATGTCATTCCATCTAGGTATCTTTTCTAAGAATCAATAAATAAATCAGAGAAGTATATGTCATTCCATCTAGGTAACTTTTCTAAGAATCAGTAAATAAATCAGAGAAGTATATGTCATTCCATCTAGGTATCTTTTCCCAGACTTTGCATAGGCAACAAAAGAATGTGTCATAGTCTTAATTTGAATCTGTCTAATGATTGTTTTATCTGTTCTGTTTTAATTCAGTTGCCTTATTCTCTCTCTGTAAATGGTATTTTGTGATTAACGCACTTTAATAAACTTGAAGCTAAAACTGCGTCTGAAGTAGTGACACAGAAACATTATTCTTAGATGCCCAAAGAATTTGTACTGGATAGTGTTTTTGAAGAGAACCTTCCTCATATATTTTTTTTCTTGGCCAACCAGAAGGACAGAGAAAGAGAGAGAGAGAGACATAAAGAGAAAGGCATGCATATGACAGCTGGTCAGTTCTAACTTCATGTTATTTGTCCCAATCCTATTCCGTAAATCCTTACTATACAGCACTTTACAGGGATACAGAGAACATAATCTCAGCCTTTATGAAGTTTTACCCTCAGCAAACCCTTTTCAACAGCAGTCTGAGTCAGTCACCAACTGCTAAATCTTGTCATGCCTTATTAGCTGACAGGAAACATGATTTGAAGAGCGTTAACTAAAAACAATCACAGTTTTAATCTGGTTACTTAGTGCAAATGCTGATGAGGTTCCAAAATCAATACTTCCTATAAATCTCATTTATTAAAGGCAAAATCATGAATAATGCCTCTAGCATTAAAATAATGCAGTGTTCACCAACAGGATTTAAAAGTATATTGCTGGATAAGAAAAATGTATAACTTGCGTTAGCAAAATTGGCCATTTGTAGTCATAAGTAGTTATGTGATATTGCTGCCATGAATTAAATAAGAACCTATAAAATAAAGTATACAGATTTTTTTGTATGCTTATTAGTAAAAGATGCATTTTATAAGCCTGTTCATGAGTTGATACCTATTTCTGTGAATAACATGCACTGTGTATCATTGTGACTTTATAGAACATGGCAGCATATTCAAAGTACTATTGTATATGTGATATGACAAGTTGCTTTTTACAAATTATTTGATTTAGTCTTGAAAACTTAGTTATGATAAATAAATTATGAGAAATCACCTTTACTATGTTTTACAACTTGTCAACACAATGCTTCTTTCTACTCTCATGTCCTTCTTATTTGTAAATAGATCTAACCCCTGAAGAAAATCATGTCCCTATACATATACATATATATAAGCGCTACAGAATCCTGAAAGTTTAAAATCCTGAAGCCCCATAATCCTGAGACCAAAATCTTGAAAGTTCAAAATCCTGAAAACTCAAAATACTGAAAACTCAAAATCCTGAAAACACACAGGATACTTATTCCAACACAAGTACATACAGAAAGAAATAAAACACAAACTATATTACTGGTCTACAAGTATAAGCAGAGGGGCAAGCCCTCCTGCACCCCCCATGTGGAGGGCTGCACCCCCCACACCCCTGCTAATAAAACTAGTGTAACTTAGTGCAGTGAAGTGCAATCTCGGAGTTGATATATTTAAGTAGCAGGGGGTGAGGGGGGCTTGCCCCCCTGCATATAGTTGAAGGGTAATATGTTTCTGTATGTACTTGTAGTAAAATATAGTAAGTGTTGGTATCCTGTGTGTTTTCAGTATTTTGAGTTTACAGGATTTTGAACTTTCAGGATTTTGGTCTCAGGATTTTAGTCTTCAGGATTTTGGGCTTTCAGGATTCTGTAGCGCTCCCATATGTGTATATATATATATATATATATATATATATATATATATATTTGGAGTTTATTTTTGGAGTGTGTAATAAACTTAGCATTTATTTTCCAGAATATTTCCATATAAGCAAACATGGTATGTGTTAATGTTTTATGTTGTTAACTGTGTTACACACAAGCGTGGCATGTGCTAAAGTTTTATGGTGGTTAACTGTTTTACATGCAAGCATGGCATTTGCTCATACCTCTCAACCTCTAAGACCGAGAAATCTGGACAAAGCCATATATAATGGATGACAAAGGCCCAAAAATAGGGACAATTTTTAAATATTGCTCTTACAAACATTGAAAGTTGTTAGAATAACAGATTTTGCATTATCATGAATTTTCTGAAGAGTATGAGGTCTGTAACTTCTCAGCTAAAGCGTCTTCTGTGTGGAGACATGCGTGAATGGGCGTACTTTCGTTGAAGGCTGTGCATCAGGGCTGGCAACTCTGTACGTAAAAATCTACTGCCAATCATTAGCGGACTGTGGCGACCCCTAACTGGGAAAAGCCAAAAGATACAACAACAACAATGAGGTCTGTAACTTAAACATGTCATTATTTTCTGACTTCAGTCCTCAATGATTTGCCAGTGATTTGCTAGAAAACCAAAATTTTATGAGGAACAGACCAAAATGTGGGTAATACTGTGAGTCCAATTGCTGCAGGTTTGACCTCAAGCATTGACTGGAAGCTAGTCCCAGGCAGGGTGATGTTATGAAGAAAAGAGTAAATATGCTAAATTCCTTTGTAATACATCGTAGCAGGTAAGCATCTTTGTCTTTTGTCACCTCAGGGGTTAGGTCTGAGCAGATCAGGAACTCATCCCTCCTCTTTTATGTTAACCCCTGGCTAACAGGCTGCTGTCTCTTGCCTTCATGATTAACGATCCTAAGGTAGCTGTTAAAAGGTAAATATGCTTCTGAAAAGAAGGTCTGTGAAGAGGTAATATGAAGTAATAAACTATGACAAATAAAAATATCACATCATGGCAACAGTGGAAAAGGCTTTATTGTAATTCTAGTACAATAGCACAAATGCCTTCTAAGGATTAACAGTCACACAATTTATAAATACCAATGAATAAAGGAAGTGGTTGCAGTACCCTATTATATTTACAATTACTTAATAATAAAAATTAAGACCATAATGCAATTAAATTTAAACCAGACATCATTAATCTATATCTATATTCAATCCTATGTGTACCACTGTATTATGTTTAAGTATTAATTGTGTCTCCAAAGTTAAATGTTTTGCTCCATATCAACCCCAAATTGTGGGGTTAATTTCCTAAGTAGCACACATTTAATTGTAACAGAATCATTCGTTTATAAGTCATGCTACTGAATATAATGGAGAAAAGATATTAATTTCTTGTAAATGTTCCTGAAAATGTATGACTTTTCTGCCCTCTTCAGAACCTTGCCTGATAGCTATGCTATTTGTTCTGCAATCAAATTTGCCAGTTAATGCCAGGTGGGGCAAGAGCAGTTTGTCCTATTCTTTGCCACTCAGAAGTCTCACCTAGCTTTCTGTTCACTGATGAGAGTCAGGTAATAGAGACTAAGACAACTAGCTGGACTTGGGGGCTGCTTACCTTCTCCTCATTAGTAGAACTCCCCCTTCCCCTCAGTAGCTCTATTGACCCTGCCTTTGCTGCCCCCTGAATGGAAGCATGAGAGATTTCCCTTGGCTTACAGCTGCTAAACATTGTGACTACACAAGCTTGTCTAGATTAGCCATTATTGGGTAATTAAACCAACAAAACCACGACTTGCTGGGTGAAGTGCTCCTCAAGAAAAATATGTACTCAACAACAAACACAAAAGGAGCTCACCAACGCTGATGTTAACAAAAAACTCCAGTTTTCACTTCAAGAGTTTAATAAACAAAACAAATGCTGGATCCAAGTGTAAGCGCTTTCACGTTCAAAAAACGTTTCATCAGACTTCAATAGCAGCATATCATAGTACATACCTTATATAGCAATGAATTAACTCATATCCTGTTAACTGATCTTCATTATTATGCAATTAAAATTTAAAGTTGCATATACATTGCTTTCAACAAATAAAACGAATATGCCAGCTAACAAATAAAATAAAAAATATAAAAACAAATGCAATTCATTCCATCACATAACACCATTAATAAAAATTCATATATAGAAAAAAAAAATATATATATATATATATATATATCTATATCTATATATATATATATATATATATATATATATATATATATATATATATATACATATTCCTTATAAATACGTCTATAAAAGCATATAAGTAAATATAAAAAAAAAAAATCGTACATATATTCATCCTGACTGTCACTCAAAAACTTGCACTCCCCGGGTTTGCTTTTAGTTGGATATCTTAAGGTATTAGCTGTAGAAGTTTTCAAATATGCAATGTGATATACCTTTTGGCCCTTAACTGCAAACAGTCATGTATTGAAACACTTAAAATACTATAGATTCATTTATTTTGCGAAATTTAATCTGAACATAAACCTTCAAAGTTCTTCAAAAATGAATTGAACTCAGAAATAAGTCCCTTACAAATAAATATAAGGGTATCTATGTAAAGCCCAACATATACTACCTTATCTTTGTATGATATATGCACAACTGTTCAAAACACTACATAAATGTATTTGCATAATTTGGCGCAAATTGTGCCCCCATTGCATTAATTATTTGACAATAGTGAAACAGACATTGTAATGAGTTCCAGTATTATTGCTTAAATGCTCATTTTAGCAATCTTTAGTAATTTCTTTTTTTAATAATACATACGTAGTGGTAGGAAAGGATTTTGGAAGACTCAATTAAGACTCAGGGTCTTCTTAAATGTGTATATGACTAGGCACCATATGGTCCCCATGATCACTTGACTAGTATGTTGCTATGTCCCTAAGACTACATGAATGTGGGAAAATTATATAACAAGAAGAATGCAATGTAATGCAATGTTATTTTAAAGTTTCTAGACAACATAGATATGAACTTATGGAAAACCCATATACAGTAGGAATGAATATGAAAATTGTCATGATCTTAGTATGACTACATCTAATATTTATTTTGTGACTTTATGTACTACTTAAATTACTGGGGTAGTTGAAATTGTTATGTACTATTTGAATTTCTGTTACAGGATGATTTTTTTCAACATAATTTAATTAAAAATACATATATATCCTATAGAAGGTAGCTAGAACATAAAATATTTCCTTGTTCATAGTCATTTTGTCAGGTAGAGTGAAGATATTTTTCTATTTATAAACACTCCAATGGGAATCTTCCCCAAGGAACTTCTGTTGTATGTAATCATGTTGTCACATCTTTTGAAAGGATTAATGGTAAAAACTTTCATGTTGATGTAGTTTTTTACATGGCTGAAGGAGTAACATGTACCGTAACGACTTTCTGTAACTATTTTATGTAGCTGAAATTATTACAACATTTAACATAAAAATTCAGGAACATCTTACAGTCATTGAATGCTGACATTTCAATAAGGACCAAATAAAGATGTTAAAAAGTTTATTTATAGTACATTTTTTCACAGTCCCTTGATAGAGTATTCTAATTTGAAAGTTATAGTTTTGGAACAGATTCATATTAGTGAGATAAAATACAGAAATTCTAAAGATAAGCTGTTATATAAAAAATAAATGTATATTCTGAAATATAACACACTGAAACCTCAGGGTTTAAACTCTGAATGCAGCCATGGGTATTTTAACTTGTTTAGGCTAATTTGTAAGCATGTGCCTTCTGTGAATGTTGGGCACCAGGCTGGCAACTTAAAACCATAAAAACTCAACTGCCAAGCAATCTGCGGACCGGTGATCTGCTGTGGCGACCCCTAACCAGGAAAAGCTGAAAGATCTTTTAGGCTAATTTGTAAGCATGGTGCTTGATTTTAAACAAGGTTTTTAAACAATGGTGCATAATCGTATGCCTCTTTATACACCACCACCACATATAACCAAAATGCTTAATAGTTAATAAGGCTACATCGATTTTTTCCATTGCGTTTTTGTAATTCATAATACTATATACCTCCACTGGGCCTCTGTAATGGATTTTGCTGAAGTTCGCCCATCAGCTAAACTATCTGCTTGTTATCTCTCACTCTGCAAAAACAGGAGCTCCAAAGGGATCTCCTTTGGCCTTCTTATCCGGTCTGCCACCCCCCCCCCCCCAAGTTCCATTCCTGTTTAGAAGAATGTTTTGATTTCCATCCCTGAGCCAGATGATCCTTCTCCAGGTTTCTTTGTGGGGGCATTAAATGGGAAGATAGAGGTCCCTTACTGGGAATGCAGCACTGGTTCAGGTGTTCACTGGGACAGTAGTGTAGATTTAGTTGGTTAGAAATGTGGTCTGGTTCCCTGCTTTTAGAAGTGGAGGGGCTTTCCATTGGCAGATAGATGCCATTTAAAGGAATAACAGCTTTGCTGTCTTGACTGCTGCATGCCTCTGCCTGCTGCTGGTCTTTGGCCTAGCCAAAATCTGGAATTGTTTTGTCCCATTCATAGATGTTGTATTCATGTGGTGTTAGTGACTTGGTGGGCAGAGTTTTTACCTGTTTTGAAAATTTTGTTGTTGGTCACAGCTTTATGTTTTTTTAAACACCATTATTAAATTGTCACTAAAGACATAGGCAATATATGTTGATATAAAAAAAAAACAAGCCATATTAACATATTTCACAGTTATAAATATTGTACATCATATATGATCTTTTTATGACTATCAAATATTACAGAACATTGTGCAATTAATTCCTTCCTTTAAACCTCAATTCTCCTTTAGGACATTATTCTGCATATATGGTTCCCACAATTTCAATGTATTTCTGTGGAATTTGCTCCTTCCATTTTCTAAAGATCCCACTTCCAGTTCCTTTATCTCTGTTACAATATTCAATATTTCAAAAAACAGTTGGTTTAGACTTTGATTTTAATTTTCTAGCAATCGCTTTTTGGCAGCCACTAGAATTAAACTTAAGAAGGCCTTACTATGTCTAGACAATTCAGATACTGTGTCCCAGTTCGAAAGAATTGTTTTCTTAGTCATAACCATTTGCTCATCCAATATTTCAGATAGACTAATCTGTAGGGAATTGTTAAAATTTGCCAACTCATTATATTCCCAGAACATATGTTCCTAGTTATCTCTTTCTTCATCATCACACTTCCAACATTTCCATCTACCTGAGTAAAAATTGTTTGGAGTCTGCTTGCGGTATAAAAAGACCATTACACTGCAAAAGCAAAATAAACTAATAAAAAGCAAAGAAAACCTATTTTGCTTTAGATGCTATATCTCTGTTTACAAACACTGTATTGTGGTGTTATGGACCGAGGTTTATTAAAATGCAATGCCTTAGTACAGTATCCATTTCAGATCACTCCATAATGAAATGATCCAATTTAGACTCACACATAACTGTAATTGTCACTATTAACATACCCCACGGGAGGGGGTGGGGAATGACTTTTGAAGAGCATCTACAACTAGGAACTAGGGTGGACATTAGGTAAAGAACAGTATTACTACATATGTTAAAGAATAGACTGTAAGATATCAATAGAAGCAGGAAGTCTTTGAGCCATAGTCCACTGGAAATTCAGGGATGATTGTAGCACTTTGCAGAGTGCATATATTTAAGTGTATAACTATGTATGATTGATCCAGATATTCAGATATCCAGTATCAGTTTTAAAGGATCACAGGCAATTTACTGGAGAATGCATTTGCAAAACCTCCAATTGAGACTCGTTAGCTGATTTCGGCTTAGAAACAGTTCAACATTCTGAAGTTTCTCCCACTTCAAGTTATGGTGACCTCAGAGTTAACATATTTAGAGATTTGGAGTATGGGGACAAAGACGTCACACGGGGTTACGGACTGCAGCATTGACCACTTTCGTTTCTTGTCTGTGTGCATGTGAGTGTCATCATTCCTTTTTTTCATTGTTGTGGGATTTGCAGTTGCAGGCTTCATTCTTCCGATAGGGAGACACTTTAAGCTGCACAGTCTATAGAAATGCAGCTTGCATGTAGCTTGGCTTGTTATCTAGGTTATTTATGTTTGCTTTTATAGTTCACTATTTTTTATTTGTAATGGGATGGTTGGTAGCATTTTAACTGTATTATTGGTGGTGTATGGATACACAATTTCAGGTAGAAAGCTTTTGGGTAGTGTCTCCTTAAATATAAATCATGTGTAACCCCATGTAGCAATCAATGGGTTGTGGGCACTTAATTCCAAGTAGGAGTGAAATCCTTGTTGGAGCACATGATTCTTGGCATGTCTGTTGCTGCTGATGGACATCTAACATCACCCTCCCATTCCAATATAGTGTACAATCTGTGGACCCCTCAAGTTCCTTGAGGGATTTCTAGTCTGCCAATTTGTTTCTTATTGACTAGGGAGCCCTCCTGCATTCAGGCTGTCTGTGTCATAGACAGGAATTTTTTCACTGCAACACTATGTGCAAACACATGCATACTGCATGTAGTATACCTTTAACCAGATAAATCCCTATCTAGTTTTTATGTCAGTACCTTTCAAGTGCCACTGATTCTCAGAGATGCCCCTGATGTTGGTTCAGCATTTTGCTCTGTCCCTCCTATAATTAGAGACATTTTGAAAAACAAAAGTTGTAGATTGTAATCAGTAAATAATGGAAATTATTGCAGTTACAAACGTCCTGTACTTCAGAAAATGCATTTTAGTTTGAGTTCTTTTAGTCCACCAGTTTTCTAAGTCAAAAGTACCAATATGTAAAAAGTGTCTCTGATTTGTTGCCTTCATCCCTATTTGGTTTTGTCCCTGATTATGGATATAACAGGTTGAGAGCTTTGCAGATGGGTCCTTTAGGCACATTGTTTAACAACAGTGCTTCTGTATCTTAAGAGTACACAGGGGAATTATGAAACAGGCAGGGGATAAGACTGAATATGTGTGTGTTTTGACTGACATAGTAGGGACTTAAACTGTGCTTTGGACTTAGCCTTAGCAAAATGCAACATCGGAGTCTGAAGACTGACATGAGGTCAGAATATTTAAAGGTCAAATAAATTGCAAGCAGTTATTAACACCTTAGCTAATTGCTTGCTGATTATAACACAACCTTCTATTGAAAAAAGTTATATCAGCGACTCATAAATAGGTGCCAGGCAGCATAATGCCCACCAATGTCATATTAGTCTCCCTGGATATGTTGCCTATTTATTATTTCTAAGTAATAATACTAAAACAATAAATCACAGTTGCAATTAGCTATTCCCTTGATCCCATGACAATTACTTTGTTTCTGTTTAGACTATTAATGCTGTTACCATACATGCAGGATTAAAAAAATAAATAAATAAAAACATTGGTAAAAATCATCTAAGAAAGTTTTTTTTTACTTCAGGATTATAGTTTGTTTGTTTTAAACAATGTCCACAATCATATTATGTCATTCACAACTGCAGTGACAACTTTAGCCCATGAAATTTAAAGTATCTTACATCATTTTCTCCATTGGGAGGTATTAAAACCTTACTTTTGCACCCTAAATATTTTAATTTGAAATTACATTCCCAGTGCAACTGCCACTATGGAACCTATGGACTATGTGACCTATTGTTTGTTACTGTTTCTCTCATTCTTCTCTTTTGAGTTTCCTAGAGGTAAACGTAGTCAGCAAGCGTACCACAATAAAGGACCACTGTAGAGAAAAAATGTGATTCATGTAAAATCTCTTTGCTCAGTTACGAGGTTGTTTTGCTATGAAATGGTACTTTTTCACTAAACTGCTGCCTTCCAATAGTCTGCTTCAAAGTTCTGCCATCAAATTTAGCTTGTTAAATTGTCAGGTCTGCTTTGGAAAAAGAAAGTTCTTACTTCTTTATGTTATGTGCATGAAAAAATGCAAAGTACTATGTAATAAATATCAATATATGAGGAAGGAAACAGAAAGTGGAGCCTAGCTGCTGTGAACTATCTACCTACTGACATGCATAAAATATATAAATGTCTAGGTGACTAGAATGGTGCCTATTGTACAGCAGATTTTTGGGTTTTACAGAGTAATGCCAGATGGTAGACAATGTGGCCCTTTCACACAAAAAAAAATCATAATACAAATCACATTATATTTGCACGCTGGCAGAATGAGATCGTGGGCAAATATAGTCTTCCCTGTAGGTATGCAACATTCTGCCTCCCCTTCTTTCCTACCTTTCCCCTTAAACTTCCTGTAACTGTCACTTGCCCTCTCGAATGCCTTGATGGAGTCCTTCTCCATCATCTATTAAAGCATTTCATTCCATGGGTCTACAACACTCTCTGAGAAGAAGCATTTTTGGAGATCCAGGTGATATGTTGTTTCTTTACCATACTGCCTGTGTCTCCTCGTCTCCTTTCTGTCCTTTCTGTTCATACTTCCCATGTCCCTGTCTGTCCCTGTCTGTCTCTGTCTGTCTCTCTGTCTGTCTCTCTGTCTGTCTCTCTGTCTGATCTTGTGCATCTGTAATAAGTCCTTCCTGCCTCTTCTGCTGTCTGATTAGAGGAGCTCCAGTTCCTCTAGTCATATCCTTTTCTCTCCATCCAGTGTACTTTTCTGGTGTTTTATCCTGGATTTCTTCTAGTAGTCTGATGACCCTTTCCTTTTCTGGACTTCAGAACTGCAAAATGTGCACAAGGTATGGGCTTTCTACACCCAGGAAGAATGCAGGCATTAAATCATAAGTAAATGGAAATAGAATGTGGCTATAGCACAGGTTCCTCAGTATCATATATAGGACTAATCTGGAGGAGTTTCATTTGATATTTGTATACCAATTATCACTTTGTCAACATGTGGCAGGGCATTACAACAAATGCTTAAGTGAAGTGGGGACTACATCTATAAAGTTCACTGGTATTTATTTATTTATTAGGGATAAAGAGGCAATTTGAATGATGAGCTACAGTGCTAGGAGTGAGAAATTAGTTAAATACACATTGTGACTTTCAAAAGTGCAACAAAGAAAGGACACAAAGAAACTATTGCTGTTAAGACTGGATCTCTGGCACAGTAGGCTAAAGCTCTTACTCTGACCCAGATGACCTGAGTTTGATTAGTGATTCTGGTGATGGAATATCTGGGCAACGGAAGTAGGAGTAAATGGCAAATTATGGCTTGTCTTCTGTGGTTGGAGGGAATTGCAGACTAGTGTCTGTTTCAGTGCACATAAACAGAGGCCTGGTGGCTGTTTTGCCACATGCAAGCAGAGGCTTGCAAGCGAAACAGCCATAAATAGAGATATGGCCTTGGCTTATCAAGCTGGTAATGGCAGACCTCATTAGCATGTGGGTGAGATCACTCGTTTTCAGATAAGGGGCATAGTAGGCATTGAATGTGATGTGAATCCCATGTCATCCACCGAGGGTGAAGGTAGGACCTAATTAAAAAAAAAAACAACCTAGGACTGCATGAATGACAGCTTCTATGATCATCTCACAGCTTGTGAGGAGCAAGTTTGTTGCTGATCACAGAGAACAGATAATCAGCAGCTGTGAGTGGGGAGAGTGTACAAAAATGACATTTATTTAGTGTAATAAATTATAAACACAGTATGACAGAAACATTAATTGTAAAAGAAAAAAACAATTACAGTGGTAAACAGATTAAACAAGACTCAGACTTAGGAAAAAAACAACCAAGTCTATTAGGGAGGCGACATAACATGGACACTTTGCAGAACAAAGACAAAGAGAGATCAGTAGCATAATCAGAAAGGGAAACAGTGACACCTAGTGGCAGAAATGTCTGTTTTTTTTCTCTCTCTCTCTCTCTTCCCCTCTCTCTCAGGATGAACACTTGACATGGAGGGGATCGAGCAGGGTGGAAGCAAAGCCCCTTCACAAAAGTGTCTCACTTTGCTGAAAATGCCTCAAAGGTCAATTTTTTCCAGCTCCACTATACAAAGTGGCTTGTTAATAGACTTCTAATTCAGTGGCGGCTGGTGACTTTAAATCAAAGGAGGGCTGCAGGAGACAACTGAATGGGTGGGGCCAATAGGAAAGGGTGTGGCCAACCAGAAAGGGGAAGACTATGCTCAAAACCACAAAAACTGAGACTTTAATTAAATACGCTCCCCTGGGTGCCAAGCCATCATTATGAGAGTCCAATCAAGACAAAATAAAGTGGAGAAGAAAAAAAATTTCAGTGCATTGGTGACATGACAGATTACTTAATATCCAGATGGAAACAAAAAAGTTGTGAGGCATGAAAAAATAAATTACTTTTTAAATACATTACTGGAATGCCAGTCAAAATAAAGCATAAAAACACAAGCAGCACTCAACTCAAACCACTTCTCCTTGCACTGCAGTTCTAATTATAATTTATATTCAGCTTTATAAAACTACCAAGTAATATGCTGAAAGTAGCAATCTCTGTGATACCGATTACCCCACTTATAAAAATGTTTCTTATCCAAAAAAAGACCTGCTGTGGTGCTGCCTGACAACAACTATCTACTTGTTTCATGGGGAAAACATGATCAAAGTAAAAAATGAACAGTAAGCAACGGTTATTCTGCTCCACAAAGGTGGAGCTACAACAGACCCCGGGAACTATTACCCTATAAGCCTGACTAGCTTGGTCTGCAAGGCTATGGAGTGCATCATCATGGATCTCATTAACAGAGACATTGGGAACCTCCAAACACTGGACCCTACCCAGTTCGGCTTTGTTAAGGGCAGATCATGCCTCCTAGACCTGGTGGACTTCTTTGAGACAGTTACCAAGGCTATAGACGAGGGAAAGATGGTCCACACAGTCTACCTAGACCTCACAAAGTCTTTGACATCATTCCCCATTCTGGTATTATAGACAAGCTCACCAGCCTGAACATAAACCCCTATGTCATGAAATGGGTTGCCAACTGGCTCACAGAGAAAATCCACATGGTAAGAGTTGCAGGAGCTAGGTCTGACTCTAAACCGGTTACAAGTGGCATTCCCCAGGGCTCAGTCCTAGGATCCCTCCTGTTTGGCATATACATCTCAGAGGTACAAGCAAGCACAGGAGGACTATGGCTGACCAAGTTCGCAGATGACTTCAAACTAGGGGCTATAACTGACTCTCCGGCTGACACAGACATCCTCCAAAAGGGTCTCACTGAGACAGATACCTGGTGTCAAAACCATGGCCTCAAGCTAAATGCCAAAAAGTGCATAGTCATCCCCTTTGGAAAAGTACCCACAAATTACCGCATAGGTGGTATCCCCTTAAATACGGAAGATGAAATAAGGGATCTAGGGACCCAAGTAGATGGTAATCTCTCCTTTGATAATCACATTGCCAAAGTGGTTAGAAATTCCTTCTATGTGTCCCACCTAATCACAAAAGGGTTTGCATCTAGATCAAAAGAGGTCATTGTGCCCCTCTACGCATCACTCATCAGACCCATCAAAGAGTACAACGCCCCATTTGGGATGTACCTTACAAGACACCTGCAACAGCTGGAAAGACCACAGAAGTACCTCAACAAGAGGATCACTGGCCTCAAACAGATGCCCTATGCAGCTCGACTGATGAAATTACAGCTGTACTCAATTGCATACCGCCTACGCAGAGGTGATCCCTGCCTGACATATAAGGCCATGTCCAACCCAGAATTGATGGACATACTCCACCTAAAGAAAACCTTATTCCCTCGAGCCACACGCTCTAGGGATCTAAACCTCACCTCAACAATAAATAGGGCATTCTGGAGGGATAGATTCCTGTCCCAGAGACTTCCCATGCTTTGGAACAAGATCCCAATCTACATTAGGCAGAGCTCCTCACTAACACTCTTCAAAAGAAACCTTGACGAGTGGATGGGAAACAGAAAGTTTACCTTGGGGATCACTTCAGTGACTCTGCTGGACAGAGGCACAGGCAACTAATCTAAGGGGGCGGCGAAAGCCAACACATTCTGGCTTGGCTTATAAATGCCTTTGGGCAGATAGCCTAGTACCTACCTATGAACCTATGAACAAGCTCAAGATAAATTGCTTAAAGGATTACTGCACAGGTTATGGACCAAACATGAAAGATTGGCATTCTGTTTAGTTTACGGGTAACACCTGCAAAGATGACTGCAAGTCTCCAACAAATGTAATGAGCTTCTGAAAATACTGTAATCCTGTCCTTTATTACAAATGCTGTCCTATGCATTTCAATACCTAAGGCTTATACGTTATCTAGCTATGTAAATATTTTCTGCATGGCAACAATAAAAAGGCTTTCAATGTTGATAATTCTTTAACAGTATGCTTATTAAAGCTTATTTGCATCTTACAATCTCAGACAAGCTTACCTGATGGTCATTAAAGCATTGCTACTTAAACACAGAGCAACAGGCACTGCAACAACATGCATTTTCTGAATAATAAGAAGCATGAATCAATAGTAGAAAAATATGACGAAAAACCAGAACATTCTGCAAAATCAAGAATATATGAAAAGCCACTGTAGTACTTGTGTTTACCTTGGATGGGGGGATACTTTGCACACTTACACTGCATAACTGCTCCTTGCCTTGCTTGGACACATCCAGAGTCACTACATGGGGGACTGGGGTACAAGTATGTCACAATTTGAAATGTCTCTGACTGACAGTGATGGCCCTGACATATTTGTCATACCTCTCAACCTCAGAGCAAGAAATCTGGAAAAACCCATAAATAGAAGTGAGACAAAGGCCCAAAAATAAGGACAATTTTTAAATATTGCTCTTATAAACTTAGAACGATAATAGAATAGTAAGTCTTGCATTAGTATGAATTTTCTGAAGGGTATGAAATCTGAAACTCAAATGTCTGTCATTATTTTCTAACTTCAATCTTTAATGATTTGCCAATAATTTGCCAGAAAAACACAATTTTATGAAAAATGGACCAAAAATGTGATGCAAAAATATAAAATAACCACATGATAGAGCTGGGAACCTGTCAAAGAAGGGACACTTTTTAATATTAGTACTGTTAAGTTGAGCAGCTGACAAAATAAGAGAATCTATATGCATTTCTAAAATAAAGTAATCTGTAACTCTGATCATTACAATTATTTATTAATTGTAAACCCTCTATATTTCTTTCCAAAATTGCCATTTTGCAGAGGGATTATTAGGGGGAGAGCAACATTTTGAGCCAAAATTGGAGACAGTTGAGAGATTTGGATATACCTAATTCTATAAAGCGTTTATTTGCGCATACCTCACAACCTCTTAACACAGGAAATCTGGACAAGGCCAAATATATTGGAGGAACAAACAAACAGTACTAAAAATTGCTCTTGTATAAACTTAGTTGATAGAATAACAAGTCTTGCTTTAGCATGCATTTTTCTGAAGGGTATGAAGTCTGAAACTCAATGTCTGTCACTATTAAGTGACTTCATTCCTAAATGATTTGCCAGAAAACCACAACTTTTATGAGGAACAAACCAAAAATAAGAAGCAAAAATCTATTAATTCTGCTTAAATCTGAACAGTTGAGAGGTATAGATCATCCGGGAGAATTGTGCGGCAGAAATCCTACAAAACAGACTTAGCTCCCTAGGTGTGGACAATAAGTACCCCCCCAAAAAAAATGAAGATCTAAGAGAAGTGATTGCTTCAATCTGACTTCATCTCTTTCAGTAGCATTCAGACTCAATCAGTGAAAATATTCAGTAACAAAAAAGTTTGTGCTTGTAGATAGTAGATTTAGCTGGTTCCTTATCTAACACATCCAACCAAGAACTGGGAGGGGGCATACCTGAGCTGATCAGGTAATCAATAACACCTTCATGGTTTGTATTAAATGATATTCCTTGTATAATACAGTACAGTTGTTAGAGGACGTTTTAAATTTATTGTTTTGAATATTTTTCCAGTAAACAATGAAACAAAATGCATGCACCATAATGACTAAACTGCCCAGTTCAGAACATTTCCATAATAAAAGTCTACTCAGACTTCTACAATCCACCAGTATCAGTAAATATGCACAATCTCTGCAGAAGTAAAAGTCATCTAAATAATTACACATTAAAGAGATCTGCAACTAATGCAGAGGTTGCTGCTAGCAAACAACTTTATATTTCACTGTTTCATCTACAAATAAAGTGCCTGTTGCCCTTGAGGAATAAATTGCCTATGTTACATTCAAAAAATTATAAGCTAGTAATATTGCAACAGGGAATTGATAACAAACTCATAACAGGTGCATAGTTACTAGGTATCTCCACAAAAGAGGACATTCTCAGGACTGCGGCATCCACCCCTTTTAAAAGTACAACACAGTACAGTATCAGCAATGGATCTAAATAATGTGGGAGTAGAACCCACAGCATTCTGCATCAAAAGCAATTATTCAACCTGTTATGCTTATTAACAGTGCAGACTCAGCATAAGCAGCACTAAACTTCTCTTCCCATAAAGCTCTCAGCTCCTTGTAAAATCCAATCGACACTCAACTGTATCTCTTAACTTTGCAGCACAAGAAATCTGGAAAAAGTCAACATTTATTGGGGAGGGACAAAAGCCCAAAAGCCAGAGACACATTTTAAACATTGCTTGCATAATCTTGGAAAGTTGCTAGAATAAAATATTATGTTACCACCATGCATTTCACTGCCAAGTCTTGGACCCAGGACCCTGTGCACTACAATCACAGCAACATACCACTATGCCATATAAACTGTTTCTTGTAAGACATGAAGACTGAAACTTAAATGGCTATCATTTAGTGAATTCAGTTCTCACCATAACTCTCAACCTCTCAACACAAAACACCTGGACAAAGCCAATAATGGGGGAGTACAGCACCCAAACATATTCAGTGAATTCAGTTCTCACCATAGCTCTCAACCTCATAGCACAAAAAGCCTAGACAAAGTCAATAATGGGGGAATACAGCCCCAAAAATAGGGACAATTTTCAAATATTGATCTTATAAACTTAGAAAATTGCTAAAATAAAAGGTTTTGTGTAGTGTTACAATGTATTTTCTGAAGAATATGAAATCTGAAATTCAAATGTCTGTCATTATTTATTACAAAAATCCAGAAAACCAGAGAATTTATGAGGAACAGAACAGATTCAGAACAAACATCTGCGGCAAAACTCTCCAGTGGTGGTGGGTAGGGAATTCAGGCTCTTGCTACCTGTACCCAAGGTACAGGGTTTGAACCTGAGTAACTCTAGCCACCAAGTATATTCAATTAGGGCATTTCACTCACACACACACACACACACACACACACACACACACACACACACACACACACACACACACACACACACACATTCTGAATAGCAGCAGTAGTGAGAAAACCATCAGTCCGAGCACACACACAAGTCCTGAGAGAATCATCAGTCTGAGCACACACATGTCCTGAGAGTGCCAAATACGAAACTCAGCAGCAGTGATAAAATCTGTCACCCCTTGCAGCTGCTTCCAAATTATAGCAGCAGTATGAGAACCTGAGAGTGGAATTCCCGAGCCGGGCAGTGAGAAAATTCCCTTGCAGCACTGGGAAAATCAGTCCCACACACACCCTTGAATTTCAGTCCTTGCAGCAGCCTTGCAGCAGTGAGAAAATCAGTCCCACACCCACCCTTGAATTTCAGTCCTTGCAGCAGCATTACCTGTATATATTCCCTTGCAGCTCTGTATATATTCCCTTGCAGCTCTGTATATATTCTCTTGCAGCTGCTTCCGAATTACAGCAGTAGTGAGGAAAAAGTCATCAGTCTTGAGTCCCGAGAGTACCAAATATGAATTCCCAAGCTGGACAGTGAGAAATTTACACCCTTACTCCAGTTCCCTTGCAGCAGTGAGAAAATCAGTCCGATTCCTTGCAGCAGTCAGTCTGAGAGTGCCCCAAATATGAATTCCTGAGCCGGGAGCCAATCAGTTGCTACTAGACTGCAGATGTTGTAGTCCATTCTCCTTCCAACCCCATAAACTTCTGGGAATCTGTACATTGATGCCTTCTCATTGTAATCTGGACTGGTTAGACGGCGGTCCAGATAGGAGCTTGCTGAGCACGCATACGCAGTTCAGGACTCACAGCTAGTTTTACAAATTCTGTTCTTTTCATTTTACACCTGGGAGAGCTGCAATCCTGCACTCCAACAGCACAAGCCGACCCTTTTCTAATTGCTGTACACCACTGTACAACTGAAAGTATGCTTTTGATCACCAATATAGGTTAATGGCAGTAGACAGGCCTTTGTCAGTTGTTACTTTCAAGATCAGCTGATGATAATTAGACTGACACTGATAGTTTGCAGTATGTGGTTTTAATATGTAGTTCAGTTCTCAACCCAGCAGTAGGTTATGGTGCCCTTTGCTCTTCTTACAGGATAATTTTTCTTTGTTTGGATATATTTTGCACTAGTCCCTCAAACTGTAGTTATATTTTCAGTATTACTGTACACCTGTGCAAATTTCATTGCAATGTGTTTTTTTTCTTGATATTATCACTGTATTTAATTATACCATCATACTAAACATACCTCTCCAATGTCCAGATTTTCACAGAATATATAAATTATTGCCTCATGATTTTGATCTATTATTTATGAAAAGTGTAGTTACTGCGGTGGTGGTGCTGCGGTAGCGTTGTCGCCTAACAGTTAGACGTTACCCGTTCGATTCTCAGTTAGAGCGTCTTCTGTGTGGCGACATGTGTGAATGGGCGTTCCATCGTTGAAGGTTTTTTGTGTTAGGCCCGGCAAGCCAGCACGTAAAAATCTACTGCCACTCATTAGCGGACCGGAGTTCTGCTGTGGTGACCCCTAACCGGGAAAAGCCGAAAGACACAACAACAACAACAACATTTATGAAATGTGTAGTTCTCTAGCAAATCACTGAAGATTAAAATCATTAAATGACAGACATTTGAACTTCAGACTTCATATCCTTCAGAAAATGCATTCTGATGCAAACCCTGTTAAATCTAGAAATTTTTAAGTTTATAAGAAAAAACATTTAAAATCTGTCCCTTATTTTGGAGTTTTGACCACCTACTATTTTTTTCATTGTCCAGAATTCTTGCACTAAGATGTTGTGGGGTGTGACGACAAACAGGATTGTCGCGGAAATAGCCTCTAAGTGCAAAGTAAGATAAGGAAATTGTGCATGCCAGTTTCATCTTGCTACATTTTCATATAAGTTTTTAAGAGCATTTAAACATTTTGGCCATTGTGTCTACTTTATTCTAAATAAACATCATCTTGACTAGATTAAGGGTAGCAAACAGATAACAATAAATTCAAATTAAATTAACTAACTGTATCTCAACGTTATGAATAGTGCACACAGTGTACAAAAACTTTTGCTGAGATGGAAGCAACATATTCTCACATAATCAGAACATTTAAGACATACAATTGAAGGTATTTTGATCTGATTAGTAATCATAAATCACACTGGAGCTCCTACCATTGCAGTGTGCATTTATATCAGTGCTGGGAATCAAATAGTGAAGTTAGAAGGTGTAAAAAATTAAGCCATATGCTTTTTAAAATGGGAACTACTGTTTTGTTGTTTGTTTGTTTGTTTGTTTTGCAGTTATAGAGGCACAGTCATGGAACTTAGCAGCCATGATTGTGTGTCTTGAACTGCTCATCTAAGATATATATCTATATTTATGTTTGAGAGCACACAGGGACTGCAGGCATAAGAAGGAAGCTGTTGTTGCAAGATTCATGCTTGGCATGAGCAGAAGAAATGCTGAAATGGTGCTATAGGTGTGGTTAACTTACCAGTGTTAACAACCAAAACTATTCACAGCAAACAGCTTCAGCCATTTCATAGATTAGATTCAAACATTCATAGATATTCTAAGATTACTGAGTCTCTTGCCAATATACTTCCAGAGGCCACACATCCTTTTTCTAGGAGGATTATAACCAATCAATCTAGGAGTAAATTTGTGGATACCCATCCAATCATCTGGTTTATATTTAAAGGAAGAAAGTGAGTTGCACTTCTTAACATTCAGTGGAAGATTATTTCAGAGGTTTTAGAGATGCTGGTTATAAACCTGTCCTTCAACCATGCTTGATTTATCTATTGCTGAAGACTTAAGTCCCTAGTTCTAGTACTGGTGAAGATGTTGAACTTGTGAAGAAATAGGAGCTCCAGTACAACTGAGTCTCTAATGGTGCAGTAAACAACAAAACAGAGATCTAAGGCTATGAATAAAAGGCTAGAGTTTCAGGCTCTCTTGGTAGTTGGGACTTTAAGTCTAGGATCTTTTTGGTTAGGAACCTTTGGGATCTTTCTACTTGTTTGATGAGTTGCATCCCATGGGGGCATTATACTCAGTAATTAGCCTGATCATAAATCCATAGATATTCCAAGACCACTGAGTTTCATCATCAGTCTTACCTTGCCAGTACCCTTCCTCGGGCCATACTTCATTTCTCCAGGAGGGCCATACTGATCAGTCATAGAGTATATTGCTGGCTATCCATCCAGTTATCTAGATTATGTTTAAAGGAATATAGAGAGTCACACTGCTTAACATGCAAGGGAAGTTTATTCCAGAGATTTGGGAGAAGATGGAGTATAAACTTGTCATTCCACCATGTTTTATTTATCTGTTGGTGAAGATTTAAGTCCCTGATTCCAGTACTGGGAAGACTGGATATGGTATTTATACTACTAGGGGAAATTTGGCCAGGGCATCAGGGTACTTCCCCTACTCTTTTGAGGTGCTAGATGGCACTGGGGGGCACATATAGCAGCAAGGAAGAGGCCTAAGAGAATCAGCATGGAGAAGGACAGAAAAGCTATGGAGAGTTTGTAGGTGGAAAGTGAGACTCTGGGGAAAAAAATGTTCAATATGGAGCTTCAGAATGTAAACAAAGATTCCTGTGTGGAAGATGTTACAAGTGAACAGCATTTAGCTATCTCCATGGAATAGGATGTAAGCAAATCTGTTGAAGTGGTGCAGATAACAGAAATGGCATCAGGAGGGCTTGCAAATGACATTCTGTTAAAAATAATCGAGCAGTATGATCCAGGTGACAGTTCTGCTGTTTCCTGGGGTGAGACGGCAAATAACTTTTTAGGAAGTGGTGAGGATGGTAATGTGGAAAAGGAACGAGATGATGTGGCAGCAGAGAATGCAGCAATTAAACGTTATGCAGCAGTTTTAGAACGTAAAAGAGAAAAGAGCAACAAACTGAGAAAATGTCTGGTTTTGAGGCAGCTGATTGTGCAGAAACTAAAACATATGCAGCAGTGACAGCAGGCAAAAAAAAAAAAAGAAAAAGAGAACAAAACTGACACTGTAACAGACATACACTATATTCGGGGCAATTTGGAGTTTTATACATACTGGAACAGAGACTTTTTGTGACAACGTGCAACTGGTGGACTGATGAAATTTCTGGGACTGTATAACAAAATTCTAGAAGGAAATTAATCTGTAGAACAATTATTTGTTTTCTGGTAGTAATTTAAATGTTAAAAAAATGTTATGTTGCAGTTTATAACTAATGAACTGGAAGACAATGTTAAAAAATGAATGCGGGGTCTGTATGGAACTGTTGATAACACTGTGAAAGTTAGAGATAACTGAAACATATGGAATGGAGGCTGGAGGCTGGAAGCTGTTTTGAAATGTGAAAACAACATGGTTAAACACTTGCCAAGTATTATTTTTATGGTTGGTCATAGAGGGACATTAAGATATGCTGGACAGCCTAAATCATACTTCTTTCGTGAGGACTTTTCTCATTTAATTAATGACCATGACAAGGTGCAATGTAACCAGTGTGGGGAGAAAAAAATGTACAACAAGAAGGTATGTGCCTGAGTGCAGGCTTTGTAAAGAAAAAGGGAAACTTTTGTATGGATTGTCAAGGGCAAACGGTAAATAATGAATAAGAAGAGAAATGGAAGAAAACATGCGTGAGGAAAGACAGCAAGATGCTGGGGGGGGATTATGTGAAGAAAACATGCGTGAGGAAAGACAGCAAGATGCTGGGGGGTGAATTAGGTGAAGAAGGAACTGCAGAAGAAGAAAAATATGGAGGGGAAAATGAGCAGTGAGAGTGCTTTCAGGAAGAAAGGTCAGGAGAAAGAACTGATACCAGTATTTTTTGAAGTTCTAGACAGTAAAAAATCTGATTCTGAGGATCAAGGATTATTTGTACATAAACCCAGGGAAAAAATATTCAGTTGGGGAAAGGGTAAAAATAAGAAAACAAAAATTTTGAAATATTTCTCCTAAACTTAAAAAGAAGTAAAACAACAATTTTAAACTGCTTTTAGTAAATGAAAACAGCATTATTAACACTATAAGAAAGACAAGGATACTAGAATGGTGTGCTCAGTGTGAGGTGGATGTTATTCTGTTAGAGAATGTAAGATTCTTGACAAGTGAGGAAAGACTGCAAACAGAAAAATTGTAGTGTGGAAATATAATATGGAACTTAGGAAGCAAATGTTGTTCTGGAGCAGCTGTGTTGTGTAAAAAAACAGTGAAACTACCAAATGTAATGTTCGTAAGGATGGGAAGCTTAACTGTTGTAGATGTGAGGTGAGGAGAATATGTTCACAGGATTATAGCATTATATGCATCTATAACTAGCAAAGAAAGACAGAATGTGTTATTTCAAATATTACACTATGTGGTGGTTAGAACTAGTAAGGGAGACTGCTAGAAAGGTGCTTGGTGTGACATCTGGACAGAGGAAGGAGGACAAGGAGACCTGGTGGTGGAATGAGGAAGTACAGGAGAGTATACAGAGGAAGAGGCTGGTGAAGAAGAAGTGGGATTGTCAAAGAGATGAAGAAAGTAGACATGAGTATAAGGAGATGAGGCGCATGGCAAAGAGAGAGGTGGCGAAAGCTAAGGATAAGGCGTATGGAGAGTTGTATGAGAGATTGGACACTAAAGAGGGAGAAAAGGACCTGTACTGATTGGCTAGACAGAGGGACAGAGCTGGGAAAGATGTGCAGCAAGTAAGGGTGATAAAGGATAGTGAGGGAAGGTACTCACAAGAGAGGAGAGTGTGTTGAGTAGATGGAAAGAGTATTTTGAGAGGCTGATGAATGAAGAGAATGAGAGAGAGAGAGAGAAGGTTGGATGATGTGGGGATAGTGAATCAGGAAGTGAAGCAGATTAGCAAGGAGGAAGTAAGGACAGCTATGAAGAGGATGAAGAATGGAAAGGCTGTTGGCCCAGATGGCATACCAGTGGAAGCATGGAGGTGCTTAGGAGAAATGGCAGTGGAATTTTTAACTAGATTGTTTAAACTGAAATTTTGGAAAGTCAGAGGATGCCTGAGGAGTGGAGAAAAAGTGTTTTGTTACCTATCTTTAAGAATAAGGGTGATGTGCAGAGCTGCAGTAACTACAGAGGGATAAAGTTGATCAGTCACAGCTTGAAGTTATGGGAAAGAGTAGTGGAAGCTAGGTTAAGAAGGGAGGTGATGATTAGTGATCAGCAGTATGGTTTTATGCCAGGAAAGAGCACTACAGATGCAATGTTTGCTCTGAGAGTGTTATTGGAGAAATACAGAGAAGGTCAGAAGGAGTTGCATTGTGTCTTTGTAGACTTGGAGAAAGCATATGACAGGGTGCCTAGAGAAGAGTTGTGGTATTGTATGAGGAAGTCGGGAGTGGCAGAGAAGTATGTAAGAGTGGTACAGGATATGTACGAGGGTAGTGTGACAGTGGTGAGGACTGCAGTGGGAGTGACAGATTTGTTTATGGTGGAGGTGGGATTACATCAAAGATCAGCTCTGAGTCCTTTCTTATTTGCAGCGATGATGGACAGGTTGACAGATGAGATCAGACAAGAGGCCCAGTGGACTATGATGTTTGCAGATGACATTGTGATCTGTAGTGAGAGTAGGAATCAGGTTGAGGAGACTCTGGAGAGGTGGAGATATGCTCTAGAGAGCAGAGGAATGAAGGTCAGCAGGGCTAAGACAGAATATATGTGTGCAAATGAGAGGGAGGGTAGAGGAATGGTGCGGATGCAGGGAGTAGAGTTGGTAAAGGTGGACGAGTTTAAGTACTTGGGATCAACAGTTCAGAGTAATGGTGAATGTGGAAGAGAGGTGAAGATGAGAGTACAGGCAGGGTGGAATGGGTGGAGAAGAGTGTCAGGAGTGATTTGTGACAGACGGGTACCAGTAAGAGTGAAAGGGAAGGTCTACAAGAGGGTAGTGAGACCAGCTATGTTATATGGGTTGGAGACAGTGGCATTGACAAAAAGGCAGGAGTCAGAGCTGGATGTGGCAGAGTTAAAGATGTTAAGATTTGCACTCGGTGTGACTAGGATGGATAGGATTAGGAATCAGTATATTAGAGGGTCAGCTCATGTTGGACAGTTTGGAGACAAAGCAAGAGAGACGAGATTGCATTGGTTTGGACGTGCTGAGGAGGGATGATGAGTATATTGGGAAAAAGATGCTAAGAATGGAGCTGCCAGGTAAGAGGAAAAGAGGAAGGCCTAAGATAAGGTTTATGGACGTGGTGAGAGAGGACATGCAAGCGGTTGGTGTGACAGAGTAAGATGCAGAGGACAGGAAGAAATGGAAAGAGATGATCCGCTGTGGCGACCCCTAACGGGAAAAGCCAAAAGATGATGATGATGATGATGGTGGTTAACATGAACATTATAATTACAGGAGACATTCATTGTGATTTAAGGGGGAAATGTAAAAAGAAAGGAAAAGATGTAAAAAATACAGACAGTGATAAAATGTGGTAAATTAGCTGTGTGGAATAAAACTCAATGGACTATAGAATGGGTGGACTTGGTTCTGAAATTGTTTATTTTGTATTATTGGAAACCTTAGGGGTAGCAGGTAGTGATACAGTTGTGACAAGCTTTTCAGACCATTTAGCAATATGGATGGAGGTGATGGAAGAAAGAAAGTATATTAATATATGAAAGGGAATAAAAGAATAGATGAGAAATTATGGTATGAAATTGGAGAATGAGAAGTATTGCCATTATGGAAGGCTCATATTATAATGAAGGCCTTCTAAACTGGTCTGAATGATAGATTCAATTTAAAAAGAAGTATACATTTTTTTTTCTGCAATGGCTGGATGATGTAAGAAAGGAAGAAAAAGTAAGGTATGGGAAAATATATAGAGATGTATTAGAGAATCTGGAGAATAATACAAGAGAGTATTATGATATGGAAAAAGGAAATATATAAAATAAATTGGCATTACCGTTTAGGCAGAGATATTCTTTACAAGGGAGAAGGGAGGAGGTATCTGCATATTTGGGTAAAATATTAATGGAGGATATTAGTGTAATGAGGGAAATTAAAAATGGAAAAGGAGAGATAAAAAAACACACAAGAACAAATTATGAGTATTATAGTACAGCATGTGGACTATATGTTTATGATTAAAAAGAATGAAAATAACAGAGAATGGAGAGTAAAAAAATTCCAAAAGGAATTAAGGAAGAATTTGGAAAATAAATTACTATTAATGAAATGGATGCAGTACTTAAGAGAGCAAATGTTGATTCAGTATCAGGCCCAGATGGTATAGGTTATGGAATGTATCCAAAATTAATGGATTGGCAAAGAGAACATTTTGGATGAATGAATGGTTGGGAAGGGATTGTTTATGAAGAGTTATGCAGTGCAGAATTAAAATTTATATGGAGGAAAGATGAGACGAATTAAATAAAAAAATGGGAGCCCCATCACACTAAATGGCAAAGACTGTAACATTTTTATGAGAATAATACAGAAAAGAGTGGAAGGAAGGATGAGGGATATTATGGAAGAAAGTATATAGGGTATAAAAGGGAAGAGATGTCAAGAATTGTTATTGGCTGTGAGAGAAATTGTGGATGATGTTAAACGTAAAAGGGAGACTGTGAAAATTATGGTAAGTGATATTAGCAAGGCATTTGATACAGTAGGGCATTATGCTTTGTGGGATGTTATGGAGAAGTATGGAATAGATAATATAATTAGGAGAGTATGAATGTCACCATATCAAAATATAGAGTGTGAGTGTTAGTGAATGGGTGCCTGAGTAATAATATTCCACTTATGGGACATCCTTGCTGAATACCATAGTATTCGGCAAGGATGTCCCATGAGTGAAATATTATTTGCATTGGTAATGAATGTGATAGTAAGTGGAGTAGCTTATAAAATCAAAGATGCTAGATATGTGATGCAAAAAGAAGTGCTGATTCCAGTAGTTCTGATATACACAGACAATATAGTTGCAGTTGCTAAGAGAAAAATATGGATGAGGGAAGTGTTGGTTTGAATGAATGAATGAATGAATGAATGAATGAATGAATGAATGAATGAATGTTTAAGGGAAATGGAAATGACATGAATAAAGATAAAGGTAAGGTTTTAGGTGATGTGGTGAAAATTGAAGGCATGTATTTTTCAATTAATAAAATATCTTTGCTAGGGATGAAATTTGGAAATAATTATGTAATTATGATGCAATAGAAGGGTTTGATAAAAGAAATGAAAGAAATATGTCTTCTCAGAGGGCATAGAGATTATCATTCAGAAAAAAATGTTTGTCAGCTGAATTCTGTAAAATAGCATACTTGTCAATGTTAATATGAGCCAAGAAAATATGAAATGAAAATTGTACAACTGGTGTTATTGTTCATATGGTGTTCAAGATTAAACCGATAAAAAGAGGTGTGTTGCATATGACTGAAGATGAACAGGGATTGGGGTTATTAAATCCAGTTGTTTATTCTGCTTCTTTAAACTTGTATGGAATATTAAAGTAAGTAAAGGAAGATAATGACAAATTAATGGTGAGAATGTTTAAATATAAATACAAAAAGTTCTGGGAGGTAATCAGAATAAGAGCAACAGAAAAATAATACATAAATGAAGAAATTAAAAATTATCAAAAATACTAAAATGGAAAATAAAAAACATTATCACATAGATATGGTATAATAATGTGACAAAACAACAATATTGTATAAATCCAAGGGAAATTTTCAAGAAGAAATGATTAAAGCCATTAAAGTAAGGAACAAATAGTGTACAGGGATATTAGAGTGTCAGGATTTCCTATGGAGACTGGTAATAAATAAGTTAACAGTAAAGTGGAATATACCATATAAAAAGAAAATTGAAAGATTGTGTTTATTTTGTAGGGAGGAAGAGACATCAGAGCATGTTTTTGAAATGTAAAAGAGTGGTGAAACTCTGGAAAAAGTTGTGTGAAGAAAAACATTTCTGAATATTAATTGCATAAAAATATAGCTATGAATATGATTATGTATGAATATTATAAGAACAAGAAGAAATAATATCTGAGAAGGTGGATAAGATTTATTTTATGTAATATCAGTTATTTGTAATAAAAGATTGAATGAAATTTGTTTAATGGGAAATGGATTTTAGCAGATGTATTGTGAAAAAATAGATCATGGTTGAAGAAGGAGTGGGGTCAGTTATGGAAGAGTATGATAAGGATGTTATAAAAAAATAAATTGTAAAAAAATAGAAATGTGTGTGTGTGTGTGTGTGTGTGTGTGTGTGTGTGTGTGTGTGATATATATATATATATATATATATATATATATATGTGTGTGTGTGTGTGTGTGTGTGTGTGTGTGTGAGCGTGTCTGTGTGTGTGTGTGTGTGTTTGTATATATATATATATATATATATATATATATATGCTTGTAAATATATGCATTTTATAAGTATGTAAAAATGTAAATAACATTTTTTTATGTTGTGTTAAATAAAGGAGTCCTACTCTTTTCAATAGATGCCATGGGATCTTTTACATCCAACTCAGCTACTGCCAACTCAGGCAGATGGGGTCTTGGTTTAACTTTTCATCTGAAGGATGACACACTCAGGACTGTTATACTGCAGTGCAGCGTCAACAATCTACCTGGTGTAGGAATCAAAACCACAGCCTTCAGCACAAAAGGCTGATGCCACCTGTTACACCACCTGCACTAAATATATGAAATGGAATAGTCACTAACAGAGGAATCCCCTAGAGCAGTGATGGCGAACCTTCTGGTATCAGTGTGTCAAAAATTCGGAAAATGCCTATTGTGACTTTGCTGGCACGTCACCCCCCCCCCCCCGAATGAAAGAGAAACAATTCTTTACATATTCATTTATTAAAAAAAATACAGTCCAGTCATGTGTGCTGCTATGTATTATAAAAGTAAAAGAAAAATAGAAGACTTTCAATAGTGAAAGTAATATGCGCACTGATAATTGGGCTTAAAATAGTGCATCAAAAAATTGCCCTACTTTTAATAATAATTTTGAATTGAACTAAAAAAAATATGAAACACATTGTATTTGATTTGATTATGAATTAATGACTTTTTTGTTGCTGAGTTTTAATAGATAAGTACAGGGTCACATATTTCTTGTATTTTGTTCATTCAGTTTCTTTGGTAACTCAGGTGTTGATGAACGCTGGTGTGTCACCCAAAATGTTGTGGCATGTCACCTTTGACACACGTGTCATATGTTCGCCATCACTGTCCTAGAAGTATAATATGCAGACTTCTGCACTGCACCTATCTTGGAGGTGTGTTCCTGTTTTGTGCTTGACTGACTCCCTCATATGATTTTTCAGAATAACTGTAATTACTTTGGAGTTATGTTCCTATTTTCAGACTTTTTTTATTCCTTCACATGATTTTCAGACTGTTTAGTACACAGGAAGCTGGACTCTATTTTTTAAAGAAAGAGGACTTGCATATTACATAAATAACTGACTCTGATTTCTGCAATATTATTCATTAAAGTTTCCATAGTTTATATTGTGTTCTTATTTATTTATTTACACTTTGTTAACTGGGTTAGTCATATTAGGCCAGTGGTCTCTTTTTAGGGAAGACCTAATGTGGTATTCATACTGGATAGGGGAAATTTGCCAGGTCATAGTGGGAATTCCTCTACTTTTTTTGATAAATGATGTAAGATCTCTTACAGCCACCTCGGCTGCTACCACCTCGGGCACATAGGACCTTTGTTTAATATCTCATCTGAAGGACGGCACACTCAGGAGTGCAGCACCTCTCCCTTAGACTGTACTGCCATGTCAGTATTTGAAAATAGATGCAAACACTTTGTATATAGGAATAGAACCCACAATTTTCTTATCTTACACTATCAAAAGTGAGTATGTGCCTGTTAGGCTACTGACACTGCATATTTTTGATATCAATCGTATATATTTTTGTAATTCTCTGTTTATTTTAAACTTGTTTTTCTGAGCAGTATACCACAATCCTATTGGAAGTGGGAGGAGTTATATGTTATTAGATATGCATATTCTGAACTAATTAGCTCCCAGATTTTTTGTCTGTGTGTACCTACTTTTCAAGAGGCGTTGTACTTATTTTTTGATGTTTGCAGATTGAAAGGTTTAGTAACATGTAAAGTCATCCATGGACTTAGCATTATATTCCTCCTTACAAGATCTTACATCCAGGTTATCCTTTACGACTGAAGCAGCTCCTGAAAAGGTAGCCAGTCTATCAATATCTGAGAAAATGTCTCTGGGACTCATTGATACCAGTTATTCTGCTGTATGATCAATAGGCAGTTAGAGCGGTATAATCAGTCTGATCTTAAAGAACTTATGTGTTTGACACATGGATGTCAAGAAATTCATATAGAGAGTGGAGTAAAGCTTGAAAGGTGAATCTTTACATTCATGTCAAGAACATTTGATAAGTTGGTTATGACAGAAACACAGCTATAATTCTTCGTAGTACACAGATATTCAGTTTATCTGATGCACTACTAGCTACAGATAAAAAAGTGTAGGAGTGTAAAGTGTTTTGTGGCTTTGAAAGCCATGATATACTTAGTGTTGTCACACAGACAGCATGTAGAGGCTAAGTGTAATCTAACAGCTTTAGGACAAGACAGACTGACTTGTACACTAAGATCCTTATTCTGTGAATCACTTCTCACTTTACTGTCACATGCCAGCAGAATGATTTATTCTGTGATTCCACGGTCACCTCACTACCAAAGTCCAGTAGAGCACGTGCTGTACTGCTACTGCTGCATTGATCTGCTGATTAATCTTCTGATCCTGTCTCCTTTCACTTGTATATCAAACCCCGGGATACTTAAACATCTGCACCTGAGTCCCACCTCACCTGCAGACAGCAGTGCACTCTTTTCCAGGAGAGAAGAATGTCCTCTGATTTGCAGGTGCGATTTCCATTGTGATCACTTCACACAGCAGCAGACTTCCCCTGTGCATTGGGAACACCACTGTCACCTAAGTCTAAGAGGACAATATAATTTGCAAGAACAGAACTGCATTGTGATCTCAGGGAAGAATATCCTTCCATTGAACATTGTTGATCCACCAATAATCAACACCTAACCATTGAAATCCATAAATGCCAATCCACAAGGGATCAAAAACACACCAAACCACATTTTATTTGCAGGGGGCAAGCCCTCCTGCTCCCTCACACCCCCTGCAAATTATATATACCATCTCCGAGATTGTACTACAGTAGTGAAACCGCATATTCCCCAATCCACACTGTACCTTAGTCTCACAGTGAAAAAAACCTATACATTTTCATCAGCTGATTTTCAGTCAACTGTACCAGCTCTTTTACATGTCGACTAATTAATTAACTGACAAAAGATTCTGCTCTGGATCTTAGGTATGTAGAGTGCAACAGAAAAAGATGACCTCTTTGAGAAAAACAATTTTCAATTAATGCATGCAGTATCATTAATTATTAATCAGAAATACATAGCTTATAGTATGTAGCATCAATAGAACAGTATATAAATATATTTTACGTGGTGAAGATGTGTATATTTGAATATCCCTTTAGCATTTACAGAAGTTTTAAATGTTCTGGAATGATCAATCAGGTATTTCATTGTGCGGTAAAAATGTCATCTAACAGAAAATAGTTTTAGAATATTCATCAGGGAGAAGTTAATTGTAAAATAAAATGTGAGTATCCTAACATTAAGTAAAATATAGAAAGGTCTTCACATATATGGGAATATTGCTCTATCAGCAGCAAACCAGAGTAAGAAACGGATTTACAACAATGAAAATAAGGATCTGTGTTACAAGCTCAAATTCACAGCGTTATTAAACTGTTTATGTAAAGATTTGTTTGCAGACTGACAATCACATTTTACCATTATCTATTTTTTCTATAACTTACTGAAATAATAACAGATTTTAAATACCAGTAATTAAAACATGTTGACTAACAATTATGCATTCTATTTACTATAAGAAAATAGGCTTGTATTGCTGCTACGACTTAAATCCTTGCTTCTGTTTTAATACTATAATATTGTTTTGTACAGCCAGACTAAATGTTGAGGTTTTTAATTTTCTGCACCACAAACATTCACTGAAATGTGATGTGGTCACTGTTAGTAAACCTAACAGAACATGAGGAAGCAGTGTAATCAGCATTTTGGAACATTTTTTTATCAGAATAAAATTAACATTTTCTTCGGGAATGTTTTTTTCTTACCATGTGAATATGGTGGAGTATGTTAGGTATGGGCATTAATAAATGCAACCGATAGCAATGTTAAGTATTTTCCTTAGTAATTTTATTTGTTTATTTCAATTTGATCACCAGGTGGGTGAGATGGTCAAAAGACCATTTTTAGCCATGATCTGGGCTATAAGGCAATAGAAACACAGTTTACAGTTTCTTTTAAAGCAGTAAAAGATGACAAATTCATTGTATACATTTTGTAGTAGATTAGTAGACACAGGCAGACATGGAAAAAGTAAGGGTTAAACATTATCTACATGATATATATATATATATATATATATATATATATATATATATAAGTTTAGAATCAGCTGAGATGGTGAATTAACAACTGAAATAATCGGTACATTTGAGCTGGTACATTTTTAACCAGTACCTTCATAGCATGAGCAGGAAGTCTATTTTGTCAGGTATTCCTTGTGTTTTGCTTAGAAGTATGAAAGGTCTTTTGCTGCCTAATCTCAGGAGGGAAATGATCCCAAATGCCTGGGCTAAGTTTACAGAATGCCATTTCTCCAACGTTTTACATTGTGATCTGCTTAAGAGAAGGGAATCATCCTGATTTTTGGTCACAGAGTAACTTACTTCCTACACTGGAGTTTTGATTTTAAAGGGGACATTGGCCTTACATGATTACTTTAAATAGTTGCATAATTAATAGTAATACTGTGGCTCTGCTGTTGTTAGTAGGCAGCCAGTCCAAATGTTTATGTAATATACAGTAGAGGGTCCTAAGTTCTCTAAGCATAACAAACATGCACATTTTATTTATTGCATTCTGAATTGCATGTATTTGGAGCTGTAATGGAAGGCTAGTAAAGAGATACCATTCTGTGTTATGGATGAATGAACAATTAGTGACAGGAGTAGTTAATTTTGTAGCAGAGTTTAAGCTGATGCATGGTTTTATTAACAACCTTATTAGTGCATTGAGTAAAAGTTAGTGATATGTCTAGTATCAGGCTTACATATCTTTGTTGTGAAACATTAAGAATAGTATTGCCATTGTTATAGAGTATGGTAAGGGGGATCGGATGTGTAGTTTCTGTCTAGTGGCAAAAAATTTGACACTGGATTTGGAAGGATTGACTAATAGTCTATTAGTGTTCATATAAATTGCCTCTTTATACCTAATAAATATTTATTTAGGGGGGACACTATTGATTATCGTGCACTACTGATGTACATATTTAGCATTCTTGAATGCCATTGTTAATTCCAAGTACTCTAAAACATTTAAGAATGGCTAGACAAGGAATTAGTCACAGAACAGCAGCAAATGATGTTTGCAAGACATACAGCAGTACATTTAATACAAATAAAAAGGAAACCATAAAATTATATTCCTATATTATTTTATTACAATTTCAATATCCTGCTGGAATATAAACTCAGCAACCACTGGGACTTGGAATTGGAACATGTGAAAGTATAATCATTAGAAAAACAATTACAATGATTAGAATTTTATCCAGTGCTTAATTGTGGAACAGTCTAAGCAATAACAGTTAGATCAAGAATAAACAAACTATCTCCATGAACTGTGGAGTCAAGTCCCCCCTCCATTATCTTGGATAGTGGGTTGCAATAGAGCATTTTGAGAAAACAGGCTCACTTTCATTGGCTAAGAACTTGTCATCCTTGGCTCATACGCGTGGGCATTAATCTCAGGAAGTCAGCATTCATCTTGACAGTCATCTGGAACTGTTTGTGTGTATTTCTGGTTGTATTAAACTAAGGCACCATCTTATTCTTGCATCATTTATGACCTCAGTTTGGAATTTTTTATAGTGTAGCAGCAGTTTGTCCCACTTCCCCTCTAACTTGAAGCACACTGGTTGATCTGATTGAAGGACAAATAGTGGTTAGATTGAATATATTATGTCATAAAAATGTCTTGTAAGAGGCTTCATCATTACTGACTTGTGTAGTATAGTTTGTGGTTCAAGTCTTGATTCTAGCATTGACATGTTAGTCCTTATTTGTTTTCCAAGCTTTACCTGAGAAAACCTTACTCATGTAGCTCTGTGTGGAGTAGCCAGGTACAATATGTGTGTTCTGTGAGGACCTGGTTGTCCCAAGATCTTTTCTGGTGTTTTGACTGCCTTCTCAGCAGGTGCATTTGATAGAAGATAGTAAGGTAAGTGACTATCATAATGTAATATGAATGAGCACATAATCATAACAAAGAGTTGGAATTTGGTTGACACAAACTGCATGCCATTGTCAGTAGCTAGTTCAGTGGAAATTCCATACCTTGCAATCATGGTATTAAACTTTGTTATGATTTGTTGATTAGTCTTGGTTGGCACATATAATATCTGAAAGCCTCAAAAGTAATAATCCACTACTACTAGGTAACTTCTACTTTCAAACTCACACAAGCTAGCAGCAATCTCCTGTTACGAACTTATGATAAAGGTGGCAGTAGCGATAGCTCTCTCCTTTAGGCTGGTTTATGGATAATACATAATCAACCCTATGACACTAGATTTGCAATGTCCATATTAATATTAGGCCACCATACATATACCTTGACTCTGTCACGATGTTCTGTAAAGTCTTGGTGTTCTTTGTGTATTTGCTTTAACATTTCAGCATGTTGTAATGAGTGTACTTCTATCCTGTCTTGGTACAGTATCAGACCATCATGCTTGGACAATTATGCTCTAATGGTGTAGGATTTCTACATCCAATCTTTTTCTTATGTACATGTTCTCTCTGGCCAATATCATGTTCCTTATTAAAGTTGCAAATTACTCTGCTTGTTGTGTTACACGTGATATGTGTCCATCAGTTAAGCCATCCATCCCTGATATATTTGATGACTGTTTCTAACTAATTGTTACCTTTTTGTAGTCACTGGTTGAATTGCCATAACACTCTGCACTTAGGTTATAACATCTTAAATATCTGAATTGCTATAGCATTAAAACATTTCAAACTCATTAGTAATTTTTGCCTTCTGAGTGGTACCTTGTCCAAATCATAGGAATTAATCAGTGGAATCAATGATTTGCGGTCAGTCTGGAGTTAAAAGCTCTCTAGTCCCTATTCTCACATGCCCACACATGAACAAGGCACTTTATCTCTGTCTATGAATATCTCTGTTCAGCATCGATTAACATTCTGCAGCAGTGTGCAATAGGTGTCAATGCTTGTCCAGCTATCTGGATTAAAGAAGCAACTTGGTGATAACTACTACCTGATTCATAGCTGTTGGTTTCATAACATCATGGATAATATCTGTCCACTGAAGTAGTTATTAGCATTGTTACTTTATTTAAGATGTGGGCTTGAACAGCTTCCCATGGCCAGCAATATGTCTTTCTTTAACAACTCTGTCAGTGGATGCAGCATTGTAGAAAGACATGATACATACTTGCCCAAGAAGTTAATCATGGCTAGGGCCTGGCATAAATAACTCAGTCACAGAAATTGGGCTCTACATCTGCTATTGCTCTAATCTTGCTCGTGTCTTTTCTAACTCTGTTTGTACTTATTGTGACCGAAATACTGAATTTCTAGTTTCAAACCAGAATTAGTTATGAACTAAAACACTGCCTCTAATTTTGAATTGTGCGTTTCTTTTTAAGGACCAAATATGGAACCGAATACCAGAACATCCCTCATGACAATAGCACCTTCATCCCTCTTGATCAGATTACTCATGTCACACTGAAATATTTCTGGTGATGAAGTTATACCAAATTGTAGTCTCTTAAAACTAAACTTTCATAACCAGGTAGTGAAGGTCATAAGATTTTGACTGCCTTTTTCTAGGGGTATCTGCCTAAACCCACTGGAGACTACTAATGTAGTAAACCCTCTGGCATCATTCAACTTGAGTGCTGTCTTCTCATGTTAATAGAAAAAAAACCTTACTCACATCACTGCATCATTCAGCTTTCTCAAATCAACCCATATCCATACATTGCCATTCCATTTAATAACTGGGACCCTTGGAATATCCCATTTGGTCAGTTCAGCTGCATTTCCAATCACACCAAGTGCTCGCATTTTTAAGGTTCTTCCTCTACTTTGGACAGTGCAGGAAATTTCACACTTCTATTTATGGTCAATGCATATGGGACAGGATCTGGCTTTATTTTTCCTGATTCATTGTTAAGCAGATCAACTTCACCAAACACATCTACACTGATTTTGTTTATTCTGAAAATTAGCTCCAACCTACATGCTAAATCTTTGCTGAGTATATTATTTATGTATGGACTATCCAGCACATAAACCCATAACAGAATGTTTCTACATGCAGCAGATGATATCACAAAAATACAGGCTCCCGTATCAATAGTAAAATTTATTGGGGTTCTAGGGATCGAGAATTTTACTTGCCAGTGTGATTCAGCATTTGGATTAGCTGTCACTGAACCCAGAAAAAAATGCTTTCAGAACACTTCTCAGTTTTATTTACAGTACTTACAGCTTTAAATAGCTTAGATTTACAGATAATAGCAATATGTCCCATTTTCTTATATTTCGTATACAGCAGGACAGTGCTTTGACTCAAGAAGAAAACAGTTACACTTTGAAGCATTCATAGTAGTGTGTAGCAGAAACTGAAATATGTAGCTCTGAAGGCAAACTTGAGTGCATTGATAACCTTTTACCCATGCCTGAATGAGTTATGGGGTTATGTGCTTTTTTACTTGTAACTCAGATTTCATCTTCTGATTTCCTCTATTTAGTGCTATTACAACTGCCTTGTTTGTACTCAGTTTCACCCCATGTACCTTCAGTTTTTCATTCCATCCCCCTATTTTTTGTTGAAGCTCTTGTTCAGGGACTGTAATGTCACTTCAGCTGCATGCAGCAGCTTTGTTGTTCTGTATCCTCAGATCTGTTTGCTAATGTGGTGCATCACTAATATAATAGCAGTGGGCTCAGAGCTTAACCCTGATGCACCACCACTCCTACTAGGTACCCCTCTGTGAGTCCAAACACCATTTGTACTTGTGCCATTGGGTCCTTGTACACAGCCTGCACTAAGTCGGCCAATGTTTCTGAACTTCATACCATCTAAGGACTGTCCAAATGAGTTTTCTTGGGGCCATGTCATATGCTTTCTGCAAGTCTAGGAATGGCCAGCTAAATTCTTTCCCCATATTTAGTTTATTTGCTACTATCCATCAGACTGCAAAAACTGAGATGTTGTGCTGCATCCTGATTTGAATGTGAACTGCTCATCTCTCATCTTAGTTTATGCTACTGTGCATATTTGTTTAGCAGTTACCCTCTTCATCACTTTCATGCAATGTGACAGGTGTTTGATACCTCTATACTGCCCATAATTGTGAATGCACTCTTTGTACAGGTGTTTGATACCTCTATACTGCCCTAATTGTGAATGCACACTTTGTACAGGTGTTTGATACCTCTGTACTGCCCATAATTGTGAATGCACTCTTTGTGCAGGTGTTTGATACCGCTATACTGCCCATAATTGTGAATGCACTCTTTGTACAGGTGTTTGACACCTCTATACTGCCCATAATTGTGAATGCACTCTTTGTACAGGTGTTTGACACCTCTATACTGCCCATAATTGTGAATGCACTCTTTGTACAGGTGTTCAACACCTCTATACTGCCCATAATTGTGAATGCACTCTTTGTACAGGTGTTTGATACTTCTATACTGCCCATAATTGTGAATGCACTCTTTGTACAGTTGTTTGACACCTCTATACTGCCCATAATTGTGAATGCACTCTTTGTACAGGTGTTTGACACCTCTATACTGCCCATAATTGTGAATGCACTCTTTGTACAGGTGTTTGATACCTCTATACTGCCCATAATTGCGAATGCACTCTTTGTACAGGTGTTTGACAGCTCTATACTGCTCATAATTGTGAATGCACTCTTTGTTTAGGTGTTTGACACCTCTATACTGCCCATAATTGTGAATGCACTCTTTGTACAGGTGTTTGATACCTCTATACTGCCCATAATTGTGAATGCACTCTTTGTTCTTCTACACTTGCTCTAGCATGTTTAATCTCCTGTCATCTGAAATACACCTTTCTCTCCATACTGCTATGAGGAGTCTGGAACCAGTTCTCCCCTAACACACCCAACATTTGATCATATCTGCAGTGATCTCATCTGAGCTTGCTGTTTTTCCGAGCTTCATTTCCCTTATTACAGTTCTTACTTCTAGGGTGGCCTCATCTTCTTCTTTCATCATAAACTGTGTCTGAAGCAGTACAGTTTCTGTGGAGTTTTCTTCATTCTGAAGCTGCTGGAAGTACCCCTTCCATCCACTTTTGATGTCTTGTGGACTGGTGAGCAGGTTGTTGCTGGCATCCCTTATGAAGGGTGTCTCATAACTATCTTCTTAATCTTTCTGTGTTTGCCTTACATCCTGATTGAATTTCTTTATGCCATCTGCTAAGTCACTTTCCAGAAGTTGATATAGTCCCTCTGATGTCTTGTTCTTTGCTATTGCAACTGTTTTCTTAAACTCTTAGACTCTTTGTTATCCAACCAATATTCCTTCTTTGCCTGGTCCATTTTTCATATCTTCCACTTGTTCCTGCACTTCTTTCTTTTGCTGACTTCCTAAACTTCTACATTCCACCACCAGCTTTCCTTATGTACTTGTTTCCATACTTGGCTTGGCCGCATGTCTGCTCTCAAGTCCTCACGTGTGCTGTTTGAGGCTATTCTTCTTTAACTCCGCCTAGTTACTGTACGTCCTGAAATGCCAGGGCCCTGAGTAATTCCTTGAAATCGTCTGCATTCTTGCCAGTCAACTTTCAGGTCTTCAGCATAGTCTATGTTGACCGTAGAACCTTCTATGACCACTACTTGTATCTGACTGTGGCAACTAGTGGTTTATGCTATGGTTTCACTAGGGATGACTTTGCAATTGCTGATTATACCCTTACTAACAGGAAGTCTACCTGAGGTACATGTTGGCTATTCTTGTAATTGATCTTGTGACTCTTTCTTGCTGAGCCATGTGTTAGAAACCATTAAACTATTTGCTAGACAGAAGTTTAGAATGGCCTCTCCATCTGTATTCCTATTACCCCATCCATGTGGACCAAGAAAGTCCCCATATCCAGTTCTGTCTGCCCAAATATGTGCATTCAGGTGCCCCATTTGCACCACCAACTCATGTTTTTAAGCTTTATCTTGTAGGTCCTGCAACTGATGTCTGACTGCACTATTTTCCTTGCTATCACAACCCAGCTGTGAGGTATAAGCTTAGAATATGAATACTGTGCTATCCTTACACTGGAGTCTGATTACCATGACTCTGTCACTAATTCTGATGACATCCCTCACTGTCTTCTGAAGTCTCTCCCTCAACACAGTTCGCACCACCATTTCTAGTCTGTCCTCCTCTTGAATAATAGATCCTGGATACCAAGCCCAGTGGCTTTGCTGCACTGCCCTTCCACTTTGTCTCCTGGATACAAAGGATGTACAGCCTCCTCCACCTTACCATTATGTCATCCACTTCCAAGCTGCATCCTGTCAGTGAACCTCTGCCAAGTGTAGCAATCCTTACTTCATGTTTGGCAGGTTCGTTAATTTTACATCTAGCTTATGGTCAACAGAGCTATCCCAGGTAACCCAAACTTGCCAAATGAAGACTCTTTATTTTACAGTGAAGACATCCATGTAAGCATGCCGTTTCACATACAGTATTACATTTTTGCACAAAAATATTTGTGACCCTAGTAATCACTGACTAATATGTAACATCTGGGCCTCAAAAATAAAAATGAACTATACGTTGGCTTTACTTTCTTGTCCATAGCGTACAACAAAGCGATTACTTGAATTTCTTTACTTTCTTTGTCTGGCTTGGCAACAGTTCTACAACTTACTATCAACTGCATCCCTGATGGCCAGGAAAATGGTTTTGCAAATCAAACAGTTCTGGTGGGTTTAATGTAGTCATAGTCGAGGAAAATTCAGTTCTCTAAGGCTAAACTACTGATATTCGGGAAAACAACCACTTTACAAGGCTTACAACCATTTTTCTGGTAAAATGGTTTATTCTGAGCTTGCTGGCATTCACCTAACTCATTGGCATGGTTTTGTGGTCTGAAATATTATTTTTGGTGTTTCTTTCCAAAAAAAAAAAAAATCACAATTTTAACACCATATCTCAATGCACACCTTTGGTTATCCAGTCATCTTTGTAAGCAATGTAAAAAGCTTCTGGATTCACCAACATTTGATTAAAACAGTAGCATTAACGCACATAAAATGGTGATGCAGCAAAAAGGATGTTAACAGCTTCATTAATCATTATGAACACACTATCAATTGGCAGACAGACTCTAAGCATTATGGAATACATAGGTTTTTAGACATACAGTACCAATTTATATATATCCACAGTATATACAAATACAGAGCAGCATACTCATCATATCAGTCATTAATGACACCTACACTCATAACTAACAAAGGCTACAGATAGTGCAGAACAAAAATTGCAGATTCTACAGATAGGGTACAGGAAAACACTGGTGACAACATCACTACTCACTCTAAGCAAGGTTGGATGGCTAGCCTTTTTCTACATGACAATCCTTCTACTTTGTACATTATTTTATAAATTATTTATGCATTATTTTATAAATTAATTCATCTTGAGTACTGCAGTACATTGGAGCAACTTTTTTAGTGAAACAATGCTCTCAAATGCTTGAATTATTTGATTATTTGGCTCTTCTTTTGAAATTCCTCACCACTCTCTAATGCACACTGCTAATATAATCTGTTCATATGTTCATAGGAGGTTACTAGGCTAATGGCCTTGGAGCCCTTACAAGCCTAGCCATTTATCCCAAGCTGCCCCAGTTGTTGGTGACTAAGTGAGTGAAGTTCATTAGAGGTAAGGGTCTATGGTAATTAATACCAACTTCATCTGTCCAGGAGAGACAATGCCACCACCCCGGGAGTGAATTTGCATTGACCCATCCATTGATCTAGGTTGCATTTGAAGAGGGCCAGGGAGGCCTTCTGTTTTATGTGAACTGGAGGCTTGTTCCAGAGAAGTGGCAGATGTATATATCTCTCCAGCATGATCTGTTCATGTCAGAGGCTAGGTTAAGATCCCTGGAGCGAGTGACCATCGTGCAATTTGATTTACAAATGTGTTGCATGTCCATCAGGGCTGGGTCAGAGACTGCCCTGTAAGCTAGGCACAGGCCACCCTTTAGCAACCTATAGGAGACAGAATACAGTGATAAGACTTTCAGTCTTTCTGTGTAAGACTTGTTTTGTATACCCTACAATTTCTGGTGAAAAACCTCTGTGGTCTCTCTGTTTGTTGCAGTTGTCTAGTGAAGTACATGCAAAAAAGACATTGTACTCAATTATTGGTCTGATGAGATCTGAATATAATGGAATTATGCCATCCTTAGATCTAAATGTGATGCCATATAAGATGAGCCACAAAGAAGGATTTCCTTACTACTGTGGATTCATGGTGGTCAAAGTTTACATTGCTATCAACCTGAATACCCAGATCACATACCACTGGGTGTACACTTAGGGGATGCTGTCTATAAGGGTCTATATTATATAAGCAAACACACTGAATTGCAAACACTATATACTCGATCAACAATCCCCAAAAACCCAAAATGTTGAACACACAGGTCAGCAATTTTTTTCCCAGGGAAAAAAAATCGCTGATTTGTAAAAAAAAAAAAAAAAATCAAAACACAAAATAACCCCCCCCCCCCTTCTTAAATATATCAACTCAGGGATCGCACCACAGTGGAGGAAATGGAAAAGTCCCAAAAACGGTGCTTTCAGTATTTTGCCATTTTGCATAATGACATTCGACTAAACAGCATTTGCAATTCATTGCATTCGCTAAAATAATAGGGACCCCTCTATAATGTAATTAGCAGGGATTTCAGCTTTCCAAAAGAGAATACTAATGCATTTTTTTTTTTTGCATTTAGCTTTAATTCATGTCTTTGTTACCAGTCATTTGTCCGCGTTAACTCTGTCTGCAGTATATTAACATTGTTGGGGAACACAATGATTTCTCCCAATTTACAATCATCAGCTAACTTGGCCAGCCACAGGTCATCCATGTCTGCCTGGACTTCTGAGAAATAAATTCCGAACAGTAAGTGGCCCAACACAGAACCCTGTAGTAGAGGTCTATCACTCTGGAACTCATTCCACTCAACATCATACTCTGTCTGCTTTCACCTCAAGCTCAGACTTTTTCTGTAACAGAGGATTGGATGCTGCTGCACAGATGCTGTTACCTAGGAAGTTTATTTCTATTCAAGCTTCTCTGCAGGTTCATGCATGGTTGAGCACTTACTGGTGTCCTTAACAGGCACATGCATCTGTGTATTGGCAGCATTTTGTGTGAATATTTACTTGCCATCATCATCATCTTCTTTCGGCTGTTCCCATTAGGGGTCACCACAGCAGATCACCCATTTCCATTTCTTCCTGTCCTCTGCATCTTGCTCTGTCACACCAACCACCTGCATGTCCTCTCTCACCACATCCATAAACCTTATCTTAGGCCTTCCTCTTTTCCTCTTACCTGGTAGCTTCATCCTTAGCATCTTTTAACCAATATACTCAGCATCCCTCCTCAGCACATGTCCAAACCAATGTAATTGTGCCTCTCTGGCTTTGTCTGCAAACCTTCCAACCTGGGCTGACCCTCTAATATACTTATTCCTAATCCTGTCCACCCTGGTCACACCCAGTGCAAATCTTAACATCTTTAATTCTGCCACATCCAGCTCAAACTCCTGCCTTTTTGTCAATGCTACTGTCTCCAACCCATATAACATAGCTGGTCTCACTACCCTCTTGTAGACCTTCCCTTTCACTCTTACAGGTACTCGTCTGTCACAAATCACTCCTGACACTCTTCTCCACCCACTCCATCCTGCCTGTACTCTCTTCTTCACCTCTCTTCCACACTCACCGTTACTCTAAACTATTGACCCCAAGTATTTAAACTCATCCACCTTTGCCACCTGTACTCCTTGCATCTTCACCATTCCTCTAGCCTCCCTCTCATTCACACACATATATTCTGTCTTAGTCCTGCTGACCTTCATTCCTCTTCTCTCTAGAGCATATCTCCATCTCTCCAGGGTCTCCTCCACCTGTTCCCTACTCTCACTAAAGATCACAATGTCATCTGCAAACATCATATTCCACAGGAACTCCTGTCTGATCTCGTCTGTCAACCTGTCCATCACCATTGCAAATAAGAAAGGGCTCAGAGCTGATCCTTGATGTAACCCCACCTCCACCTTAAACGCATCTGTCACTCCCACCGCAGACCTCACCGCTGTCACACTACCCTCGTACATATCCTGTACCACTTTTACATACTTTTCTGACACTCCTGACTTCCTCATACAATACCACAACTCCTCTCTAGGCACCCTGTCATATGCTTTCTCCAAGTCTACAAAGACACAATGCAACTCCTTCTGACATTCTCTGTACTTCTCCATCAACATTCTCAGAGCAAAGATCGCATCTGTAGTGCTCTTTCCCGGCATGAAACCATACTGCTGATCACTAATCATGATGTCCCTTCTTAATCTTGCTTCCACTACTCTTTCCCATAACTTCATGCTGTGACTGATCAATTTAATCCCTCTGTAGTTACTACAGCTCTGCACATCACCCTTATTCTTAAAAATCGGTACCAAAACACTTTTTCCCCATTCCTCAGGCATACTCTCACTTTCCAAGATTTCATTGAACAATCTGGTTAAAAACTCCACTGCCATTTCACCTAAACACCTCCATGCTCCACAGGCCCCAACAGCCTTTCCATTCTTCACTCTTCATAGCTATCCTTACTTCCTCCTTGCTAATCCATTGTACTTCATGATTCACTATCCCTACATCATCCAACCTTCTCTCCCTCTCATTCTCTTCATTGATCAACCCCTCAAAGTACTCTTTCCATCTCCTCAACACACTATCCTCGCTTGTGAGTATGTTTCCCTCTTTATCCTTTATCACCTTTACATGCTGCACATCTTTCCTAGCTCGGTCCCTCTGTCTAGCCAATTGGTACAGGTCCTTTTCTCCCTCCTTAGTGTCCAACCTTTCATACAACTCTTCATATGCCTTATCCTTAGCCTTCGCCACCTCTCTCTTTGCCATGCACCTAATCTCCTTATACTCCTGTCTACTTTCTTCATCTCTCTGACAATCCCACTTCTTCTTTGCCAGCCTCTTTCTCTGTATACTCTCCTGTACTTCCTCATTCCACCACCATGTCTCCTTGTCGTCCTTCCTCTGTCCAGATGTGATACCAAGCACCTTTCTAGCCGTCTCCCTTACTAGCTCTGCTGTAGTTACCCAGCTATTTGGTAACTCTTCACTGCCACCCAGTGCCTGCCTTAACTCATCCCTGAACTCCACCTCACAATTACCTTTTTTCAATTTCCACCATTTGATCCTTGGTGCTGCCCTCACACTCCTCCTCCTCCTCTTCTTGATCACCAACGTCATCCTACAAACCACCATCCTATGCTGCCTAACAACACTTTCTCCGGTCACCACTTTACAGTCTCCAATCTCCTTCAAACTGGCCCTCCTACATAAGATATAATCCACCTGTGTGCATCTTCCTCCACTCTTGTATGTCACCCTATGCTCTTCCCTCTTGTTAAAATACGTATTCACCACAGCCATGTCCATCCTTTTCACAAAATCCACTACCATCTGACCTTCTGAATATTTACTTGCCAGGCTAGCCTAAATACTGCTATCACGTTTTATATGTTTCTGTTGGTTCTTTTCTGCAACAAGGACATTTCTAAACATGGCCTTAATGATCGAGTTCGCCTAAATAAATAACATGGAAGATTACGATTATGTTACTGATCCTCGCTATTTTGTTAATATGTTCAAGAAATGGATTCAAGAAATTTACCTTGAATGTGAAGCTCTTATTTGACTTTTATGAGCGTACTAAATGAAAACTATAAAAATGACATCTCACAATTGCAAAACAAAGTTTCAGAACAGAACACACTATCAGCAGGGAAAAGTTCTCTCGATAACAGAGCTGGTGCAAACTGTTTAGGACACAGTACACTTTGTGTAGAATGACTTTGTGTAGAATATCATGTTAATCAAGATGACACTGTCTGGTGACACAATGAAAGTGGCAGCAACGTATGTCTTTTTGTTACCTATTTTACAGTGCCACGATCTTTACACGTTTATGAAAAGTAACAGCTAGAACACAATGCAGTGTAATTCTTAGTAAAAGCAGAATGCATTTACTGCTTAGCTTGCTGCAGTTGTGGGATAATGATGTACTATTGGTGGGGTGCTACATATAAACAAACACCAGGTAATATATATAGCAGCCTGCTTTGTTCTGAACATGACTATTTGTGAAAGGAACATGTTACAGAAAAAGTGGGCACGGCTATTTCAAGGAGCCATTGCTTAACACATCCTCATATATAGTACATCCTCGACAAAAATGTTTGTATAACTAGTAAAGATGGGCAAATGTTGATACAAATAGTAATAGTGACAAGCCATGTATAAGCCATATTATTTTAAGTTCTACTTTAATTGAGTTTCTCATTTAAAAAAACTAACATAAAAGTAGGGCAACATTAACTTAAAAGAAGTCTGGCAATCTGTAATGTCACAAAAATGAAAGATGAAGCTTTTCAATGAGTTATGCGGCAGATCTTTGAAAGAATGGCATATACAGTTAAAAGATCAGACTGGTGTTTAGCAATTTTGTATGGAAAATTGTTTCGGCCTACATTTTTTCTGTCTCTAAAAAAGATATCATGACAACAGTTTTATGTTATGATTAAGACAGTCAAAAGCATAGTCAGACAAATGCTCGGGTAAACACTTTTTTATAGTGACATGAATCTTAATTTAAATTAAAAAAAATATATATCAGATATCATATTTAATATTTTTTATTTTACTAAGCATGTATGACTGGCTAAATGCTTTTCTTCTGAGTATTGAAATTGTATGATGTTTAAAAACATGCACTGGCTAGAGTGGAGTTGGGTAGGGTATGTGTGGAATCTACACTCTAGTAGATGATGTACAATTCCATAATTCAAGGTTACGCCCGTGAAAACAATAATACATAGCAAAACAGGCCGGAGGAAGCAGCTATTCATGATATAATGTGACTCAGGGTATGGAGGCAAATATTTATCTTCAAGTAAGAGTACAACATTTTATGACCTGCCTTCCAGAATATACCATTGTTAATGTTTCAGTATCAGAACCCCTAACTTTATTCATGTGCTTACTTCACTCATCTGCGATGCTGATGATGTTATAAGGTAAGGGGCTGAAGCAATCAAGGAACTAGTTAAAACTAAGAACACATGATGGTTTCCTGTAAACATTTATGATAGTATCATAGTAAGCAGTAGTGGGCTGCAGTGTAAAGACCTTCTTTAAAAATAAGTAGGCTTGTATAGGGCCTAGGGCCGATAGCCTAGTACCAACCTATGAACCTAATCTATAACCTAAAGCAGACCATTTATAAAATAGCAGTGACTAAGGAAGAAAAAGCTCAGAGAAGAAGTACCAATATTAGAGAATTGTCATAAGCTAGAAAGAAAGAGAAAAAAGCTATAGAATATAGAAAGGGGGGACACTGTTGCCATGGAGTCAGACCATTGCCACATTGTGGTCATGAAGGAAATGAAGAGGTTTAGAGGCAGACACTTCCTGGAGGAATAGATATATTAAAGTGGGTATGCTGATAACTCATCTTTCAGGACCCAAATGTCATATTCTAAAACGTAATCCCTATTTATAGTCATCTGCATTTCAATCAGCCATTTGTGTGCATTCTTTCTGTGTTTAATTTCCAGTGTCCTACACAGTATCTGTCTCTATAAGGCCTTTGTTGCTACATTCATAAGGAGCAATGTTGTTATGTCTCTAGCTTTCAAAACAGCTGAACTCCTAAAAATTACTGAGCAGTTTTCAGTGTTAGCAAAAAATTAGGTAAATACGAAATATTTCACTAATTTTATATATATATATATATATATATATATATATATATATATATATATATATATGTCTACTTCATAATGTTGAAATTTCATAATGTTGAATTTCATAACATTGAGACCATAGCATTGAAAATTCGAAACACCGAAAACCCAAAACATTGAAAACTCAGAACATTGAAAGTGTGCTTCATAACATTGAAAACTACATTACACAAGTAAATAAGGTCCACACCACCTACAACACCATGAGGTGCGATCTTGGAGTTGGTATATTTAATTTATGGGGGGGTGTGGGGAGCAGAGCCCCTCACATGGGGGATGCAGGGGGGTGGCCCCCCCTGCAGAAACATAGTAGAAAGTGTGTTTGTTAGTTAGGTGTTGTTATAGGTGAAAGTGATGTTATTTACATGTGCATTGTAGTTTTCAATTTTATGAAGCACACTTTCAATGTTCTGAGTTTTCAATGTTTTGGGTTTTCAGTGTTTTGGGATTTAGATGTTTTGGTCTCAATGTTATGAAGTAGACCTATACATATATATATATATATATATATATATATATATATATATATATATATATATATATATATAAAATAAAATAAAAAAATACTTCAAACTAAGAAAGAAACCACACAATCCAACTGGCATTTAGTGTTTTTGTTCCTTTATTAGTGGACGGAACTTCTTCAGAATATGAAAGGCACACAGTGGAAATCATATATAAAGGCTGCAATATAAGACATACCATCCCCCATACAATGATGACTTAGTCACTAATAAGCACATGTTGGTGTGTAAACCAGTTAAAAGAGTTAGGGAAAACACACTTAAAACTGTAAATGAGTCATATATCAAAATGCCTGTAGCAGTGAACAATTAAAAGAGATAGGGTAAACATACTAAAGACTGTAGAGGAATCTTATATTAACATGCCTATAGTAATGCCTGTAACAAATTAGTGATGAATCCACACTTACAGTTAAAATAGAGAAATCATGTGTTATGCTATTATGCTACATACTAGCCAATGACTGAAAGTATCCTAAATGTCTGAAAACTGGTAAAAACCTATGGAATTCATGTACAAAATATTAAAAAGTTAGTACATTACATGTGTAAGCAGCAACTGGACAGTGGCCACAGATATTCAAAAGGATTGTAAACTGTTAAAAAAAACTGTGGATTCTTAGTCTAAAATATTAAAAAGTAAGTCTATTACATGTATAAGTAGCAATCCAGTCAAAAATCTGGAAAAATAATATTGTGGAAATCATATTCAGGTCGTTTATACTACCAAAAAAAATGATATCTGTGTCCCAAAAAGATAGCAGTAAAAATACAAGGGAAAAGTAATAGAAGACTTAAAAAGTATAATAATAAGTCATCATTGCATGGGGGATGGTTTGTCTCACATTGCAGCCTTTATATATGATTTCCACTTTGTAACTTTCATATTCTGAAGACGTTCCTTCCACTAATAAAGGAACAAAAGCACTAAATACCAGTTGGATTGTGTAATGGTTTCTTTCTTAGTTTGAAGAATTTTTTTTATTTTTATAACTTTCTTCAGTTTTTTCTATTATTTTAGTTTTATATATATATATATATATATATATATATATATATATATATATATATATATATATATATATATATCAATAACTCAAAAAGCACAGCACCAAAGTCAAATAAACCAAATACCGGTATTGTATTAAGATACCAGAACTCTAGCAATGCAGCAAACCTGGTTTCACTTTAAATGAGCTTCATTGGTATATGTATAAAACCAAAGGTCTACAATTAGAAATATGTCACATTTCAGTCAATCAGGAAAAATATAATTAATAATTAAATGCTATAATGCATATAATAAACTTTTCTGCATTTTCATAAATCATCACAAATACTGAAAAATGATTTGCTTATGTATATCTGTTGTCTGCTTTATTCATGTATGCTAGCTCTCCCTCTGGCCCTAACCACAACCCTACATTTTACTTTACTAAAAATGCTTTCACTAACAGTACCACTACACAAAACAAAAGCACAGAGAGCACACACAGCAGCAAACTTGCAAAACAGTAAATATGTCCCCTTACCCAGAAACACCACATACACTCAAATCAGTCAAGCATTAATTTTTTTTGCACATTTGTACTTATCTACACTATATAAATGAACATTTAGTCATTTGCAAATTCAGTCATCTATGCATTCAGTCTTTTTGACACCCATACAAACTCTTCAGTCAAATGAGTTTTAGATATTTTGAATGGTAACCACACACACACACACACACACACACACACACACACACATATATAGTGTCATTTGTAAAAAAATGATGGTGACATTATGGGAGATATGTAATTACATCTTAAATACATAAAAGTGTTCCAATACAAGTCTGTGATGTGGTACATTCAGAGGCCAACTTACTAGGGCATTTGTATGTAAATTTCATTTATTTGATAACTTACTTTATTCTTTATAGGATCATGGACACCTAAATGTGTCCCAGCAGGAAGTGGGCACAAGGCTTTGAAGCTTGTTTTAGTCATGATTCCAGTCTATTGCAGAATATACCTAACTTACTGCATGAATACCTACAGGCTGTTTGGGAGATTGACAATCAACTTACTGCATGTTTTTGGAAGGTGGAAGTAAACCAGAACACCCGCAGAAAACACACATGGATAGAGAGAAGACATGCAAACTTCACACAGGATGATACTAGCCAAGGACCTAACTGCAGAACCTCTTGTTATGAGGCAGCAATGCCACTTGCTGCATCATTTGCATCTCTGCCAAGATGTATAAAGGAAGATCTGTATGGTGTACAATTATTTTTCACAGATGCATTGCATTTGCTAAGGAACCTTCATATATATATATATATATATATATATGTGTGTGTGTGTGTGTGTGTGTGTGTGTGTGTGTATACATACATACACATACCTGTACACACACACACATATATATATATATATATATATATATATATATGTGTGTGTGTGTGTGTGTGTGTGTATATATACATATATATATATATATATATATATATATATATATATATATATATATATATATATATACATGCATACAGTACATTTCCTGTGCAGTAATGAAAGTGCAGAATGAAAAGAAAAGTCAAAACCAATTAAAGGAAGAACAATGTATAATACATGCTTTTCAAATAAATATGTCTGAGAAACTATATACAATTTATTTTAAATATTGTAATATTCTACTAAAATCTTGCTTCATAAATTATAATTTAGTTTCAATAAATGCTTTATTCAGTCAGAGGACTTGTTTTCTTACTTATGCATTGATTTAAAGATCCCTCTTTAAAAAACAAACTGCCTATTGCTGTAATATCTTCCCTCCTAACCTAATTTAGATGTATTTTGAATGAAAAATAGCAGCAAGTAATGTAACCTGAATTTGAGTAGATGCTATGAATAAAACACTGCACACACACACACACACACACACACACACACACACACACACACACACACATACACGCGTGCACACACATATTCTAATAAGTAGTATTAACAATCATAAAACATAAAAGCAATATTAAAATTGTCAAATTACTATGAAAAATATAATTATCTAAATATATATAATATTCTTAAACATCTTGAGTATTTCATCCGTAGTTTGTGTTCAGTAAACAAATTTTAATGTTAGTACTTTTATGATATATAATGAAAGTATTAAACCAGTTAACTAGTGAATGCCAATATCCTTAATCCTATGTACTCTTTAAAACAATCATAATATGTGGCATAATTACTCCCATAAGAAGTCTCCATTTACAAAACTTAAAGCAAATAATAATAGTAAAATGAGTACCAATAAAGTCTTCAAGCAGTTTGTTTCTTGTTCATCCTTTGCCTTCCCAAATCACAGTTTTCACACCTTCCTCCAGAAGATTATTTGCCACACTAACACCGTAAGCTTCAAACTGTCTTAAGTAAAACTGACTTTGCTTTAAATACTGATTGCCTTTATCTTTTGCTAATTCCTTCATCTACATGCAAAGCCTCTTTGCCTCAACTCTGACATCACCCATCAACCTGATCTTTTTCCTTCCACCACTTTATAAACATAATTGCTTAAGCAGCTCTTAGTTCAGCTGTTAAACCTTCAACACTTATCCTAGTAATCCTTCCTTACATTCATTGTGTTTACTGCATTCTTTGAAACAGACATTTGCTAGGCCTTAAGGTCTGAGGGGAACCAAAGTGAACTTAATACAGCCAATAAGAACACAGATGGTGACCACACCATCTCTCATTATGATTGATTGTTTGCACTGTGTTTTGTCAGAGAAAAATAGCTAATGGCAACTCTTTCAGGTGGTAATTATACTGGATTGTAAAAAGCAAAGAGAAGAAAATCCTTCTAAGCATATTGTGAGGCTAACACAAGGATAAGATGGTCAGAATTCTTTAATCTGGCAGTTTCTTTTTAATTCTCAGAGACTCTCTGGCAGTTTTGCATACAAATCTGTTTGCTGCTGGGGAGTCATGGTGCTGAAGTTCTTATTTTGTATTCCATCTTTCTTACTCCTTCGTTGGTGTGATTGCATACTTGTTACTAAGAATGTAAAACTATTCCTGGTATGAAGACAAAAGATAAGAGAAAAGCGGTGCTTTTTAAATTTTATTTATTTGTTAATTTGTTACGTAAGTAAGAGAAAGCTGGTCATTCTAGTACCCTTTTCAACCACTATGTGAACCATAATGTTAAGGTTAAATGCAATCTATATCTCTCTCTCTCTACTACTCTCTACTTCAAAAGATCGAAGTACCAGAATATCAAAAACATCATCATCGAGACAACATCGCAGAATCTTCACATCATTGAACTCCCGGAACAGCAAAAACTAACCCCGGGAAAAGAACCACTTGAGCACCAGGACAACACAACAATTTATTTTATTTTATTTTATTTTATTTTATTTTACATTTGTTTACTGGGCTAGTCTAAATGGATACATGTCCATTTTCAGTAGAGGCCCGGGGAGAAAAGCTCCTAGGTAATACAATGAATTTAACACAATTCTATCTACGGATATAGAAGACAAATACATCTATTTACAGTGCCAATTACAGGTTATCATAGTAAAAAAAAAAATAACAGTGTAGAATACAGGCATAACAATGAAGCAAGAAAACACTCCAAAGTGGAGGGCTTTGCCCTCCCCCCCCCTAACTAAATATACCAACTCCAAGATTGCAGTACAGTGGGGAGAGGGCAAAGTTCACCATGCTGGTCAAGTGGTTCTTTTCCCAGGGTTAGTTTTCACTATTGCGGGTGTTCGATGTTGTGAAGATTCGGTGATGTCGTATTGATGAATCCATCTTCGAAATTCTGGTACCTTGATCTTTTGAAGTAGACCCATACATACATCACGCTGACCACATGGCAGTACTTGCTGGCACGCTTCAGGTGAAAGCTATAGCTGATGACTGCCTTTAAAGATAAGTGTGACTAAAAATGAGATCAGTTCTATAACATATGATCCCGCCTAAATAATAATTGTCCAGTACTGTGCAAAAGTCAGTGATGGCTGTTTTGCAGAATGTCATGGGTAGAACTTAAATGCAAGCAAAACAAAAATCTTAAAGTGATTTTTTTGTCATAACATCATATCTGAGAATCTGCATTGTAAATGAAATTGTAATACATGGAATGAAAGATGTTTAGTTTAAAAAGGAAAGACAGAATGTATTACAAATCAGCTTAATGTCTTAAAAAAGACATGAAAATGAAGGCACATATCAGACTGGGGCAAAATGTGTTTATAATACGCACATTTACATGGCATTGCAACTCATTGTGAAACTGTACTCTAAAATCATTGTAGAAAATATAGAATATTGCCTATTTCCCATGACATATTTATTTTAGATATGTAAACATGATTAGTTTATGCTGTAAGAGTTAAAAGTTGAGAATTTTTTCTTAAAATATAGTATCTGATTTGGTGAACCATATGACATTCTGTAGTAGATGAGGACTGATTTAAAAATATAAAAAAGGTATCACTTGCAAGAAGTCAAAAAGTATAAACACCTTCTGACCACATTTGGAGATATCCAGATACATTCACAATCTACAGCATAGTGCTGTATATCAGAGGTCTCTAAGCTGCATGTGGCCTGTTGTTACTTAGACATGTAGCAGGAACAGCACTGTGCTGACAGACTGAGAAAAGTACCACACAGAAAATTAGAACAGCTGCATTAGTCAGGCTATTGAATGTATGACCAGTGTGACAAGAACAGTAATCTGGCATGCTCATACCCATGCACATTCAAACATGCAATGAAATGAAGGAATGCAGGCACTATGAGCAGGCCACAGCCAGCCAGCAGAGCAAAGTGCAAACCACGTTCATTATGTAAATGGGGAGGAACGGGGGAGCGAGTAAAAAAGGAAAAGGAGAATAACATGTAGAGGAGCACACACACAAGGGTAACCTTAGGAAAGAAGGGTGCATATACATATATATATATATATATATATATATATATATATATATATATATATACACACACACACAAGGGTAATCTTAGGAAAGAAGGGTGCATATATATATATATATATATATATATATATATATATATATATATATACACACACACACAAGGGTAACCTTAGGAAAGAAGGGTGCATATATATATATATATATATATATATATATATATATATATATATATATACACACACACACACAAGGGTAACCTTAGGTAAGAAGGGTGCATATATATATATATATATATATATATATATATATATATATATATATATATACACACACACACAAGGGTAACCTTAGGAAAGAAGGGTGCATATATATATATATATATACACACACACACACACACAAGGGTAACCTTAGGAAAGAAGGGTGCATATATATATATATATATATATATATATATATATATATATATATATATACATACACACAAGGGTAACCTTAGGAAAGAAGGGTGCATATATATATATATATATATATATATATATATATATATATATATATATATATACACACACACACACAAGGGTAACCTTAGGAAAGAAGGGTGCATATATATATATATATATATATATATATATATATATATATACACACACAAAAGGGTAACCTTAGGAAAGAAGGGTATATATATATATATATATATATATATATATATATATATATATATATATATATATATACACACACACACACACACACACCTGGAGAGACATGGCTACTACTGTTGCATGGGATCTCCATCCACATGGCAGCAGTTAACAGTGTTCTGGTGATGGAAGTCCTCCTTTGTTAGCTGGTGTCTGACCTGTCTGTAATGCAGAAGGTGATGACATGTAAAATCGAAGGCACTGGTTCAGAGAGTGGCTACTAACACTTACTGTTCTCTGCTATTCCTAGTATATTTGCATACATGAAACTTCTTTATACCAAGAGCTCCTGGTATTCAGAAAAGATGAAGACTGAAGGCTCTTACTGCTAGATTTATTCATCTGTAAATCACTCCTCCATGTCTGATTTCATCACCTGCACACATGGTGAGTCTTTGGTGTGACATACTCATTTACTTGTTATTTTGCAGTCATTTTCGTACCCTGAATAGTGTGATATTTATTCCATGCTGTGATTTTGTACTACATGTTCCTCTGAATCACCCTATTTTATTCTTCATGGTTTAATGAAAAATGTAGTATTAAAAATATCATTACTAAATCTGTCTTTTCTATGTATATACATATTTTGATTTTTTTCTTGTGCTTATTTTATTTCAGTTTAAGACTATCTTACACGTTGATTCAGAAATTAGAAAGTCTAATGGTATAGTGCTCCATTTATTCCTTTCTGGGTTATTTCACTCGATCCATTCAATATTCCCCTTGTTATGACACTGGACGTTTCAGATCCTCAATATCAGGTACTAACAATGCAGCAAAATAAATCCATCCTTTCTCCTTATATCTTAATGTCCCTGTTCTGCCTTTTATACTGCCCTCACCACCTACATGTACAAGCAGTGCATTGCTAATGACAACCAGTGCTGAGTCCCCTGTTTTAATGACAGTATCAGATGTCACATCATTAGTATTTATTACCTAAAAGAAAGAAAAGCACCAATGTCATTCTTTTACTTGTAGTACAGATAATAGTCTGTCTTTGTCATATCTACTTACAGTAATATCCCACTTCCAAATACTTTCCCTTCACCTATGCCATCTGCAACAATACATATTGCGTCCTCACATCGCAGATGTGTCTTTACTCCTTTAAGGTTTTTCAGTTTTTGTGTCATAGCTTTTTCATATTTAGGGTTCAGATTTTCACCACTTTTCTATATTTGTTAAGCAATGTTACCAAGGCCTCATTTCAGGAATGTTCTAGAAGCACTTACATTTAATTGTCCAGTATTTGTTTCCAAAGCTATAAAACAACCATTTTTAAACAGCTCGTCAAGCATGAAACAATTCTCATATTTAATTTCCAAACTGTGATATTTTGCAATCTAAAAGGTGATTTCATAATCACTGTATATTAACTAATTTGTAGACAAGGTGGGGTAATCGTGGGTGTAGTCAGGCATATGCTGTGAATTAATTTGTTTATTTTTTTCAGAAGGATTCACAAGAATTTATTTTTTTCTTTAATTAACATAATTATCCTGGTTTACATTTTAAGCCGCGGTGGTGCAGCGGTAGCGTTGTTGCCTCACAGCAAGAGGTTCTCCCGTTTGATTCTCGGCTGGAGCACCTTCTGTGTCGAGTTTGCATGTCCTCCCTGCAGTCGAGTGGCGTTCGAAAGACATGCGTAGAATGGACGTGCCTTCACTGAAGGTTGGATGTCAAGCTGGCACCTCGGCACCCGTAAAAAATCTACTGCCAATCATTAGCGGACCGGAGTTCCTCTGTGGCAACCCCTAACCGGGAAAAGCCGAAAGAAGAACATCCTGGTTTGCATTTTGTCAAATGACTTTTTTTCGTAATTCCTGATTGACTAAAAGGATTTTTGTTTAAACTTGTAATTTCACAACTCTTTGGAATTAGGGAGGGCTGCCCTGAGGGGGGGGGGGGGCATGCATTCTGGAAGCTGATACGCAATTCCAGAAATCCCATATACATCTTTGGGATTAAAAAATAAACAGTTATAAAGATCTGTATTAAAATAAAGCCACCTCATTCTGAGCATGCATTTAATTTAGTGTGTACAGTATTTTAGAAAATGGGGATTCTTCATATTGGCATATTGCTGGTCAGAATATTCCACAGAGGCTAGTTATTTTTCAGTAGAGACACAGCAAATAAAAAGTGCTAGAAAGCCATCTTTGTTCTCATCTAATGCTCCCGTCCTTACTTTGTCACATGTGTAGCAATAAACAAGCACGCTGAATTTCAAAACATTCACAAAACAGTACTACTATCCCTTTACAGTAAACAAGGCCTTCATTTTAACCCTAAACATAGCTTTTTTTAATTAGAACAAGCAAATTAAATATTATTGCATAATTATTAAACTCTGGATTGCATACATATGTAATAAACAAATCAGAGAAACTAAGAGTAGTTTACAGTTCTTACTGTAGCTGTTTGTTAACTGACAAATGAAATTGTTACGCATTCCTGTCAATCAGATGATTCTCTTCTGTCTGTCTAGGCAACTACATAGCAGAGGTTCGGGATGCAAAACATATATTTTTTCTCTCTCACATTTGCAGAATACTTGTCAGATAAAAAAACTATTTTCTGAAAAAGGTGGATATATATATATATATATATATATATATATATGTGTGTGTGTGTGTGTGTGTGTGTGTGTGTGTGTGTGTGTGTGTAGTGATTTCAAAGTAACACTCTAAATGTTTTTTTTGTACGGCTGTACCTTCCAAAATTGCGGTAATGGGGAAAACAGGATTTCTAGTCATTAAAAGGAAAGCCACCTACAACTTTGCTATGGCTGTAAAGGGCCAGTATAGTCAGAAACTGTTTTTTTTTTTTAATTTCCTTTTATGTTCTTGATTCATAGATTGTTACTAGGCTAACAACTTGGTGGGGAGGTGCTTTCTAAGCATAGACACCTTTTCTGAAAGAATAATGATGTCCTGTATCCAAAGAGGACATTGAGGGCCAGGTATTTATAAGCTTCTTCTGCCCATAAGGGCCATGTGTTTCAGGCCTGGTGTAAATTTTTTATTCCCCAACCACTGGTAAAGGTTGCAGTTAAACAGGGTAATAGATGAATTCAGCTTCACATTTATGGGAAACCTGTTCCATAGAAGGGGCAGTCTCTGGGACACATATCTGTATCTCAAGCATGTTCTATTTAAGTCACAGACAAAATTCAGGTCCCTAGACCTTGTATTTCTAGTACTCTTTGACTTATGAATATGTAGGAGATTTGGGTCTACTTCTGTTCATCGAAATTATAATTTATCAAAGAACAGAATTACGAATCCAATTCTGCGAAAGTGCATTTAAGCGAAAATGCACTTTCTCGAATCATACGTCACTGATGCACCAAACACCAGATATAATAACACATTACAAACATATTTTTACAGGAGGGCTGCACCCCCCACACCCCCACTACTTAAATATCCTAACTCCAAGATAGCACTACAGTGGGGAAAAGGGAATATTCCCTTTTCCCCACTGTACCATGCACTGGTGAAGTATGATTTGCAACTTGTAATCATCTGCAAACTTAGTCAGTCATAAACCTTCTGTATTTGCTTCCATTTCAGAGAAATAGATGCCAAAAAGGAGCAGTACCACTACCAAGTCCTGGGAAACTCCACAAGTGACTGGACTCTTGGTGGAGGCAGCTTCACTTGTGTTGACCTCCTGGGTCTTATCAGTGAACCAGGTGGCTATCCATTGGGTGAAAAATGGGTTTATACCTAACTTAGGGAGTTTGTTTATAATTCCTGAGTGGGGTATTGTGTCCAAAGCCTTGGCCAGGTTGAGGTAAGCTGTGTGCACAGGCTTACCTTCATTTAATGCTTTGATAACTGTCTTAAAAAAATTCCACTTGATTTAGTAAGCATGACCTTCTTTTAACAAAGCCAAACTGTGATGGCTCCATTGTCTGCAGATTACCTATGTCCTTATTTATCATGTCCATGATAATTCTTTCCATGGCCTTACATACGAGGCTGGTAAGACTTATGGGCCTGTAGTTACCAGGATCAGTGTTTGGACCTCCTTTATACAGGGGAATGACTGAATGACTGAAGCCATCTTTCATTTCTTGGGTGCAAAATATGACTGAAGGCTCTAGATGAAAAGTGATTCAAGTGGATCAGAGAGGCCATGTTTCGGGTCTACTTTACATGATTTACAGCTCAAATATCTGACTTTCATATGTTCAAGACCATATGATCGAACATTTGAAACATCGACCATGTAAAGTAAACACCATAACACAAAACCCCCCAAAAACTAACTCTGTTTAGAAGGGGGGCAAGCCGCCCTGCACCCCGCACACACCCCGCTACTTAAATATACCAACTCCGAGATCACACTACATTGCGGTAACGGGAAATCTTTCTGTTCCACACTGTATGGAGATCTCCATTCAGATCGGTCGAGCTTTTAAAAGTTCGATCATATGGTCTCGGCCATATGAAAGTCAAACTTTTAAAAGTTCAATCCTCTGAAGGGGACCCCATGTTTCATGCTATTTTAAACATCATAGGATGTTATTGGGGTCCACTGATGCAGTATTTTTGGCCTTGGAAAGTGCATTGATGACCTGTTCCCTAGTAATGATTGGGGTGATTGTGTTATGCATTATTTCCTTTGGACTATCAGTAGGGATTGAGGGCAGAATTTTGAGCTGAACCTGTCAGCCAAAAGATTGGTAATGGCTCGTGGTTTCATGTTTTTTAATTTCTCCAAATCTTTTGGGTTTCTAATACCACGATGGGAATGGTCCTCATTCCCAAGTCAAAGTATGATTAAAGTTCATGAAATTAGTATTGTTTCAGTCTTTGATGTCAGCCAGAAGTGCTCTTTGCAGCACCTGCAATGTGCCCAGTAATGACTCCTTCTGCAATTTGTATGGCATTACATGTACTGGTAACATATTTAAGTACGATTATATATTGTAGACTTGCTACTATTGGAACTGTCTGGGTATTTTTCTTCCACATTGCTCTCATTTCTGCCTGCAAACCCTGATATTTTGTGACTTTGTGTCTCTCTGTACACAAGACATTGTAGTCACTGGGTGTAGCGATTTCAATGATCAATTCTACTTTTTCTTCTTTTCATGGACCACTATATCTGGTTTTCTTGCATCTATCTTTTGAAATGTTGGTAATGGGTGATCCCATGTGATGCAGACTTCATAATTTTCTATGATGCTTTGTGGCTCATGTTCCCAGTGTTTTTCAGCTACTTCAATATTATAATGTTTACACAATCACTAGTGCAACAGTCTTGCCACATTAATTATGCTTTCAGTATACAGTCCTTCTGCCATTAGTATGTTACAACCAGCAACAAAGTGTACAGCTGTTTCCAGTTTTGTTTTACAAAACCTACATTTATCTGTTTCTCCCACATGTTCAGTGGACTTTGTAAACCAACATGTACGTATTGCACTGTCTTGGGACGCCAATAACCTTTCATCTTTTGGTTTGAAGCTGCCTCTTCTCAACCATTCCTGCATTCGATCCTGATCAACATGAGGTTGTTCCAGGAGTTTTCTATACTTGCAACAATATTTATGCATTTCCCACATTTCTTGCCTTCTCATCTGATCTTTCACTTTATATTCTTTCTTTTGTTTTTGACACATTCAGTTGCTGCCTGATTTTTATCTACTTCTGGTTTGATTTCCATTCCTGGTTGACACTGATATGCTTCTACTATTCTAGGAAGGGAAGCAACTTTAGATTTATTCTCCTCATGTTTCAAAACTTTCAGTATGTTTGGGTCTTGTGATATCACCAGATATGCATGCAGTCCCATGATTGCAGATCTATATATGTAATCAATTTCAAGGAGACATGTACCTCCTTCGGAATGGGGAATATATAATCGTGGCATGCACTGATTTTTATAAATCATCTGATGAGCATGAAGCATCCTTCTTGTTTTCTTGTCTAATCTATTCAACACCTTTTGGGGCCAGTCATTCACTCCAAAACTGTAAGTTAGGACAGGAAGAGCAAATTGGTTTATAGCTTGAACTTTGTTCCTAGATGTCAACGCTGTTTTTAGGATTAATTTAAGTCTTCTAAAATATTCCTTACTGAGTTTTATTCACATTTGTTCATGTTTTATCATTGATCCTTCATCAGTTCCCAAATATTTATACACTCCCTCTTGCTCAAGTTATTTTATATCACATTCTTGTCCCAAACTGATGTTTTCTTGGTGCTGCAGCTTTCCTGCTTTAAAGGTTGCTTTTGCACATTTTGTCAAGACCGAATGACATTCTTATATCATCTGAAAAAGTTTTACTACTTGCAGTTGTGTTTTCAGTTCTTCATCTGATGAGCTATACAGTTTTAAATCATTGACAAAGAAGAAGATGAGAAGTCTTTACATTTTGTTGTTTTCTAGGAGGCAAATTATAGCCATGGCCTAATCTGTTAAGTAGACAGCTTAATGGGTTAAGGGCAAGGCAAGAGGGCAGTAGTGACAGAGAGTTACCTTGGAATATCCCCCTTTGGATTTTTATCCCAAGAATAATAATTTGTCCTTTATCATGGCTTAACTGAAAAGTGGTTTGCCATTGTTTCAGGGTCGCTGTGACATAGTTTATCAGTGCAGGGTGTAGCTTATACATTTTTAAGCACTCTTTTATCTGTGAATATGGGATACTGTCAAATGCTTTTTTGTAGTCTGTCCATGCCATACTTAGATTATTCCCCTTTTTACAGTTCTCCACTATGACTTTATTTAACAACAAATGTTCCTTTGTTCCATATAACTTTCGTTTATTACCCTTTTGTTCTGTCATAATTGATAAATGATTATAAACTCTGTTGGTATCAATTCTAGTTATAGTTTATGTTGTCAGAAGGCAAGTTATTGGTGTATAATTTTTATGGTAGCTTGCAGGTTCACTCTTAAGTAGGAGCATTGTTTTTCCTGTTGTTAGTCAGGCTGGTTTCTGTTCGGGGTGTACATATAAATAGTTCTTACTCATGGCTAAATCTTCATGCAAAGATGTTAAGACTTTTAGCCAGAAGTCAGGTACTGCATCTGGGCCTGGGATTTTCCAGTTAGAGGCTTTTCTTAACTTTGTTTCAGTCTCTCTGGTAGTTCAGTGTGGGTGATGCCATTTACAATAAGTCCTGTGTATTCTTTTCCATTTCCTCTGAGGTTATGGACATAGCGGTATAGGTTCATAGGTGTGTATTAGGCTAATGGCCCTGGAGCCTTTACAAGCCTAGCCCATAGGATTACCCTGGCATCATGCCACCCAACCTTAGTTCCCAGTGCCTCTGTTGAGCAGAGCCACTGGAGTGATCCCCGGGGTGAATTTTCTATTTCCATCCACTCATTATGATTTCTCTTGAAGAGGGGCAGTGAGGCACTCCGCTTGACATGTATGGGAAGTCTATTCCATAGCATGGGCAGTCCCTGGGTTATGAATGAGGTTGAGGTCTCTGGAGCGTGTAGTGCGGAGGGATTGGTATTTCTTTGGATGTAGCATTTCTAACAGAGCTGGGTTAGACATGGCTTTGTAGGTCAAGCAGAGATTGCCTCTAAGTAGGCGATATGAGACAAAGAATATAGGCTCATATAGAATGCTTTGTAGTTGTCCTTTGCCTGAAAAGCTATTGTTAATTCAAATTTAGCCTTTGAAGTATTAATTAACCATCTTATCTGCCTGTTTAGATTGTTCAGGAGCCTTTTGGTATTATGACTTTGCTTCTGTTATGCTCGGCCAAGATTTTTTTTCTTTTGCTGTATAACCGATTGATATTGTAATTCAACTAGGGTGGCTTGTCTTTTGAGTTTATTTTATTTTTAATATGAGTGGGCACAACTTGCTCTATACAGCTATCAATATGGCTTTACAGAGATTTTGTAAATAGCTCAGCATTTGCTATGGTATTTACTGGGTGTGGAGGTGGTTGGAATTTAGCTAATGTGTCAATTGGTAGAGAGAAGTTAGCCTTGGAATAGTTCCTAAAGGTTTTTGGTTTCACTGGATTCCGGATTTAATTTTTATTTCAAGTAATACTGCCTTATGGCCAGATCTGAGGAGCAAAGACATTAAATTGGGTGAGGAACATCGACCTCCATGTTCATGAGTACAAGGTCAAGGATGTATGGACCAACTGTTCCAGGATGTTGATATTAACAAAGTTTAGGAATCATTGGGTTTATGCATTAGAAGTGGTGTAGAATTCCCAATCTGTAGAGCGGTAGTTGTGATCCCCCATTACTATCGTACTGGGTTGAATGGTGAGGGAGACTAGTACTTAGAGATAGGTAGTAAGAGTTTCCTGTGACATGGAGGGGGGCCTATAGGTTGCAAAGATATGGTATGAGACCATGTTTGTAGTGAGTTGCACATGTTTGAGTTCCATTGGGTCATACACTTTAACTAGTCTCTATGTGAAGTTAGTTTTAATATAGACTGAGACTCCTCCTCCTTTAGTTCCCTCCTATGCAATAGCTGGTCTAATGATATGAAGGGAATTATATTCCCAGGGTTTAAACCATGACTTAAACCATGTCTCCATTACTATGCAGATGTCTACACCCTCCAAGGAGAGAATGGCTTGCAGTGAGTGGAATTTCTTGTTAAAACTTCTAGCATTGAGCAGTTCCACTTTCAGATATTCCTTCATAGGTTCAGTTAAGTGAGTAGGTTTATCAGTTTGGCATTGCCTAAAAAAAGCACCGTGGAGATGGAAAAGGTCTTTGCCAATACCAAAAAGCCTAGACGGGATAAGTGCAGATCATCCCTGGCAATGCAGGGTGGTCTATCAACCATATACTCCCAGGCCATCAGATATTGTACCCCCTTGGACTGACACCAGAAGCTAAACCAGTTGTTAAAATTAATCATTTTCTGTTGGTAATGTGGCATCATCCTTTGAGAAGGTAGCATGCTGCTCACCGCTAGGCTCATCCCTTCCTGACACATAGTCAAGAGAGGTATGTCTCAGATCATTAACTCCCATGTGGACTATGACATAGTCATACTGTTACCTGTGGTTGAATGACTGGAGTGGCTGACTTGACAGATCATATTCCTGGAAAGGCAGATAACCATGACTCTCTCCTTACTCAGTCTGGTAAGGTGGACATTGGTGTGCTGAACTGTAGAATCAACAATGACCAGGAAATTTGGCTGTGCGCTGGTTTGCCTTAAGGGCTTAGCAGTAGAGCCATTGGATACAGTATTACTATGTGCAGCTGTAGGTGATGTTTTAACAGAGTGTTTACGTGAAGGCTGAGAATATGTTTTTTGTATGTACTATGCAGAAAGGCTTAGAGTTTTATGAAGGTTACCTGTAAGTGCCTCAGCATAAGTAGTTTTATGTGTAGGGTCTTTACCCTGTGCAGTAGGCGTAGTGCAAGTGTCACTGACAACCTCTGTAGGATTAGTTTTAGTTCTATGAGAGAGTTTTTCCTCTAGCTTTAAAGTGTATTTACACCTCTTACATACTTTATCTGTTTGATTAAGAAGAAAGTGGGTTGTCAGTGTACACAAGGCAATTGCTACAATGCCTCAGAATACCCATCACAATCAGACTGGCCAAAGAGAAAGTTCGGAAGTACATATCCATGGCTACTGAACTACTAGGTAGGAGTGGGGGAAATTTAAATATTGAATAGGTCAATAAGATGAGAAACTTGATGAGCAGCTATGTGAAAACGAGGTATTCTAGTAGTTAAAAATCTGTCTATACATCAGTGCTACAAAAGTGTAGACCACAAACCTTCCTAATGTAAAATAATGGGTTTGGAGCCCAAATGCTTAAACCCAGTACTAAGACACTTTTAGAATAATCATCACAATAAGCCTTCAACCAGCAATTCCCAGATCAGAAGGGAATAGGCTATTACATCCTGCCACAATAGTGTAGACAACAAATCTTCCTAATACAAAATAACTGGTTTGAAGCCCAAGTGCTTAAAGCAGAACAAAGACATTTACTATAACAGATGCAATAAGCCTTCACCAGCAATTCCCAGCTCAGAAGGGAGTAGGCTATCCTCTCCTGCCACAAGAATGTAGACCACAAACCTTCCTAATGTAAAATAACTGGTTTGGAGCCCAAATGCTTAAATCAAAGCTAAGAGGCTTAGAATAACAGTTAAAAATGTAATCAGGCTACTAACAAGCAGTAATAAATGTAGCAGGTTAAATACATCTGAACACTTTAAGAACATGTAACAAAAAGTTAAAGTAAGAAGAAGCACAAAAACAGTAAAATCAGCTGAATAAAGCTCATTGTTTTTTAATAAGTAGGAAGGTAGGAAACAGAAGCTAATTCAAGCTTAAGAGACTAAGGAGAGGGTCTTCCCAGCTGATCTCCCAGTACTTAGTAGAGTGAGCTAATGAGATGATACTGGAAACAGTGTCCAAAATCAAATTTATAGTTGGGACAGGCAACTCAAAAGCCACCAAGTACAACAGCAGCAGAATGAATAGGTGGGAAAAATCAAATGCAGATAGAGATCAGCAATAGTCAAGAAGAGAATAGCAAGTCAAACAAGCACTACAGATAAATAAAGATGTCACTAAATATTTTTTAGTTTAATAAGGAATGCTATTTCTCAACTCTTCCCACTAATTAGCAGGATGTTATTTACTGTCTGCAAAATAATTATTTTCTGACTGTCCCTAGACAAGACCTCTTAAAACTCCAAAAAGAATAAAAAATGTTAAACAAAACAAAAAGCAATATAAGGAAAAGATAAAAATAGAAGTAATCAAACCTTAAATGAATAACTTCAATCCAAAATTAAATGCAGACAGAGATCAGGAATAGTAAGGCAGAGAACAGCAAGTAAAAAGCACTACAGCTAAATAAATGTCACTAAATATTTGTAGTTAAATGAGGAAGGCTATTTCTCAGCTCCTCCCACTAATTAGCTGGATGTTATTCACTGTCTGCAAAAATATTCTTTTCTAACTGAGTCTAGACAAGACCTCATAAAACTCCAAAAATAATAAAAACTTAAAACAAAACAGAAATCAATATTAGAAAAAAATAAAAAGCAGAAGTAACCAAACCATAAACAAATTATTTCAATTCAAAATCAAACAGACAGAGATCAGCAATAGTCAGGCAGAGAACAGCAAGTCAGACAAGCTCTATGCAGTATTAATGTCCTTGCAACAGTATAAGTTCATAGGTTCATAGGTGTTTACTAGGCTAATGACCACAATGACCTTTTTAAACCTAGCTGTGCATCCCAAATCTCTGACAAGTTCTGATACCCTTGATAAGTGTAAGCATAGGCCTGGGAGGTGAACTATTTACAGGTTACCTGTGTCCATTAGAGACATAGGTGCCAAACCAGGGATGAATTTTTGGTTTCCCAACCAAGTGTTCAAGTTGCACTTGAATTGGGTTAGGGAGAAACTCTGCTTCACTTGGAAGGAGAGCCTGTTCCATAGATGGGGTAGTCCCTGGGATATATACCTATCTTTCCAGCAGGTCCTATTTATATCACAGGCAAATTTTAAGTTTTTAGAACAGGTAATTCTGGTGCTGTTTGTTTCGTGGATATGCAGGAGTTCCAATTAAGTAGTTATTATTACTTTTTAAAAATTTGTTGTTGTTCTTCTTCTTCTTTCGGCTTTTCCCAGTTAGGGGTCGCCACAGCGGAACTCCGATCCGCTAATGACTGGCAGTAGATTTTTATGGTGCCGAGATGCCAGCCCGACGTCCAACCTTCAACGAAGGCACACCCATTCATGCATGTCTTTCAAAAGCCACTCGACCGCAGGGAGGGCATGCAGACTCCACACAGAAGGCGATCCAGCCGAGAATCAAATGGGAGAACCTCTTACTGTGAGGTGACAATGCTACTGCTGCACCACCGTGGCTTTGGCCTGTTGAATATGGCCATACTGACACAAATTTTGTTTTCCACCTAGGGATGCTCATCCCCACAATACACTATGTGTTTCTAGAATATGACATGTTTTCTGTCTATCTCCTTTAGGTTTTTCTGCACCTTCAGCTAGAATGGCAGTACACAGGATTAATGTTTTTTGTATACTAGCTAAAGTGCCATTTTCCAGTGGCATTTTCTGGTTTGTGTTCTTTTGTCTTCTTCTAAACTCACTATAATAAACCCTTTCTTCTTCAGCTACTAAACAGTGCTTACATTAGATTGTTTTGAGAATTCAGAGATTAATTGCAGGGGCTAATACTAATTTGTTTCAAGTGTCTGATAATGGTATCAAGTTTCTTGTCATTCTAGCCTCAGCTGTTGTCTTAGCTGTAATTGACACTGCATGACAGCAGAGTACTGAATTTTCAAAGAATCAATAGGTTTATGGATCACAGTGAGGGAAAGAAGGCAGCTGTGACTGATATGACACAATAAGAAAGTTATGAATCACTAGAAAGCCAACAGATGTATGACCTGTATGGAAGGGAAGAAAAAAATACTGTAAATACTTGCTGTATGGGCTTTTCCTGTGTCAAAAGACTAATTACAATGTGTAATAAATAGTATGATATAAGGGGCGTGGAAACACATACTTAAAAAATGATTTCAAGATTCCATTGAGAAAGCTGAGCTATATAGACATGATACACTTTGTAAGAATCAGCGTAGTGGTCATGCTATACTTAACATGTGGCAGCATAGGGATAACGCATAGAAAAGAAAACACACTATATGTGCTTATGGTGTAGTTATCCTTTAATACTATCCACTCTTGTCAGGTATTATTACTTTGCAACTGCCATCTTCTAGTATTTCAATGTAGAATCTATAGGGTACACATTATTTTAAAGTATTTTATCAAGGTTTTCAGATGAAAGCCAAAGTGTTCTTTTAGTTTTAAAGTATGCCATCACTTCTGAAATACATTGTGTAGAGTGCATCTCAGTTTTGGCATTAAAAAACAGTTGTTTACAACTAATCATCTGTTGTTATGGACATTTTCTTGTATTAAAAATATAAGGTTACAAGAGACATTATATTATTGCAATACTAAGTCTTCTTTGCAAGCATTGTTTATGTAGGACAGACTATGTTAAGATGCAGTATGCATTTTTCATGCTGTCCCACTTTTCAGATGTGAATGTTCACATCACATTCCCAGTGAGGTTGTTGTTGTTGTTGTTGTCTTTCGGCTTTTTCCCGGATAGGGGTCACCACAGCGGAACTCCGGTCCGCTAATGATTGGCAGTAGATTTTCACGAACGCCGAGGTGCCAGCTCGACATTCAACCTTCAATGAAGGCACACCCATTTAAGCATGTCTTTCGAATGCCCACCCAACCATGGGGAGGACATGCAGACTCCACACAGAAGGCACTCCCCGCACTCCAGCTGAGAATCGAACGGGAGAACCTCTTGCTGTGAGGCAACAACGCTACTGCTGACGTATAAGGACTTAAAAAAGTAATGTCAATAACAAAGCCTGTGTTAAAAGAGTGGCATGTGTTGGTTGATCATTTTCCACATTTTCTACATCTTTCTGCATCTGATCACATCACATCCATTCGGATGCTGTTTAGTGTCTGTAGCAGCACATCTACTTGTATAACAAGAGTCATTGATGCAAATATTAGATTTGGTAAAAGGTAGTCAGTAAAGGTCAGTATGGTCAGATCACCTAGGAATACCGGGTAGATTACAGATGGTCACCCTCTGGGATTTGATCCATTGTTTGATTTTAGTGGGTTGACATTGTAGCTTTTTAAATCATGACCTGATGTGGTAAACTAAACAAAACAAGAAGAGTTAAAACTGTACAACTAAATAGTGATTTTATGGTATGATTGATAAATAGTCTGTTCCCTGTTCATGTTTCACCTGCATGCCTAATTTCTTTAGTGGCTCACCGAATGCTACATGCTACAAAAATAGTTAATATAAATATGGAAGGCTGCTTGAGCTAACTCCAAGATTTATAAGTTGACTCATTTAAAATCAATTGGCTTTCTGTTATTTTTTGTTCAGCTGCTTGCAGCTCATCTGATCACAGCTGAATATTCGTTTGTGTATTCCAATGCAAGATACTCAAAGACTGTTTCTGTAAATATACTTTCTCTGATCTTCTGCAGCCTTGGAGGCAGTATATTTTGGTGCTACTACAAGTGCTAGAGTACTACTAAACCAAGACACACTTTCTCTAATTAACAAGTGCCCTAACTCCCATGAGCCCGGAAGCCCTAGAATCTTGTTATGGCAGATGTACTCTGAATCGTTAAGTGATGGCTGTGGCTAAAGGGGCAAGGGCTCCTAGTGGTGTTATACTGACATTATGTTTAGGAATCATTTATTCTTTGAGGCTTAATTAACTACTTTATTTTCATGCTTATATTGTGTAACTGTTTGCATTGATTTCTGTTGATTTTTTTTTTTGGTATGTATATTTTATCATTGTTTATCTACTGCGGTGGTGGTGCTGCGGTAGCGTTGTCGCCTCACAGCAAGACGTTGTCCCGTTCGATTCTCAGCTAGAGCGTCTTGTGTGTGGAGGCATACATGAATGGGGCGTGCCTTCGTTGAAGGTTTTGCATCAGGGCTGGTAACCCAGTGCGTAAAAATCCACTACCAATCATTAGCGGACCGGAGTTCCGCTGTGGCGACCCCCTAACCAGGAAAAGCCGAAAGACACAAACAGACAAATATTTTATCATTGTTTGTTGTTATGTTTGCATTACATCTTAGTAAATTAGCTCTCCCTCCTGCCACAAGACCCTACTTAACTATACAGCCCTATCAGAACTCTAACCATAAAAACTCCCACCCTGACCCAAGCAAGTCCCTGATTGCTCCCTAAACCTAAATGTCAACTACCTCTCTCTAAACCTAAAGTTCCTGTTCATGCCCTGACACTAAAACATCACTCCTGTTCCCTAAACATAAGCTTAATTCATCCTCCCTTAACATAAACCCTGTTCCCACTCCCTAACCCAAAAGTCTCCAGTTGCTTCCTAACCTTAAAACTCCCTTTCTCCTCCCTAATAGTAAAACTCCCTTCCTGCTCCTGAACTCCCCCACCATTCCTTAAACCTAAAACTCCCTTCCTAGTCCCTAAACTTAAATTCCCCCATCCCAATCACTCCCTAAATCCCCAACCTGCACACCCATCCTCATGGCCACTGCAATAACCATGCCTGAACTGAAATATTCTATTGGGGTATGGTGTGGCAGCTCCACTTTCTCCCCATGACTGACACACCTTGCTCAAACACAGTATTCAAGTTTGAACATGAGCTGACAGCCATGTGAGCTACAAGTCACCCGAATCCCTGGCCACAAGGTTGTGGTAGTCAAGCATCCGGAGCTTGGGTAGCTGTCAAACAGCCATATATTTATGGATCAGGAGTGTGGGGGTGTGCCCTCACATCAGTAGGTGCAAGGGGCTGCCTTTAAAAAAAAAACACCGTTTTTTTCTATTAATTATGATGAGTATTGCATTACTCCAGTAATCAACATTTAATATTTGAAACTCAGTCAACTGGTGTTTGAGATAATAAAATCAATGCTGCGTTGTTGTTGTAAAATCTAAGTCACTGTTGTAGCTGTCATATGCTGTTATACTTTGACTCTATGGTATAGAGGGATAAAGTCACAACAACCATGAGTATGTCCCACATCAACTATTTTTGATTAATGGCATGGAAAACTTGAAGGGCTGAGTAGGGAGAGCTAAAGTGAGAGGCCAGTGGGGTCTGTAGTTTGATGGAAGGATTGACAAATACAGTCAAAAGTGTAGTGACTGTAATTGCATATTAACTGGGGGAGAAACATAAAAATTAAGGTAGTGCACTGAATCATGCGTACCTGCTCACCCAGTCACGCTACACGCTATTCCTCTAACTTTCAGACATTGAAAATAAGTAGAAAGGCCCTTGAAGAGTAAGTACATTCAACAAAAAATCTGAACATCCACTTAACATGAAATCTGAACATCAAATGCACATAACTCTTCCTGCTTTCTGTAAGAATGTGGGATACTCCTCAGAAACATGTTTACAAACATAGTGACAAAAATGATGGAAAATATAAGCATATTCTAAGAGACAGTATAAAATATGTAAACTTCAATGAGCTGCATTATAAAACTCTAATATGCAAGATCATTTATTTTTGGTTTTGAAAAAGGGAGATGTAAGATGTGTGTCTTCTTTCTTTAAATTATTGGTGCTACTAGTATGTTGGTCATGTAGTCTGCTTCTTTGTGTGTGTATGTGTGTGTGTGTGTGTGTGTGTTTGTGTGTGTGTGTGTGTGTGTGTGTGTGTGTGTGTGTGTGTGTGTGTGTGTGTGTGTGTGTTTGTGTGTGTGTTTATGTGTGTGTGTGTGTGTGTGTGTGTGTGTGTGTGTGTGTGTGTGTGTGTGTGTGTGTGTGTGTGTAATAGATAACTTCAGAAATCATGTTTAATGAGAGGGAATTCAGAAAATTGTGTGAAGGGTAAATCAGGCCTGAAAACAGGACAGTTCCTCCAAAACAGGGACAGTTGAGAGGCTGCTTGCATATTCGAATTCCGAAGCCGCACAATTTCAGAGTAAAGGAAATCAATGGTTTTCCTAGCAATCCAGAATTTCTTGAATAACGAGATTGTATACAGCCTCATAGCTGGAATACACAAAAGCAGCAGGGCTCTGTGGAACACAGAAGGATATGACATTCTACATACTGTACACCTAGACGTGTGATACTGTCTAATTTGCATCATATTCCATTCATTTCTAACCTCCTAATGCTAAGCCCTGTACTCTTGTAGAAAGCCTCACATAATTCACCTTAACTTTAATGAAATCTGAAAACAGATTTCATTCTACATTGCGCTTTCCATCTCTCTCCCAGTGATATAATCTCATACATTTCAGAGACAATCGATGAAATTAGGTATCACTGCTGCAAATTCAAATATATGTAAGCAAATTCTAATATATGTAAGCTATGTAGATTAAGTACTGATAGCATTGCGTGTTATATGCTTGAAATAGTTACAGCCATACTGCAGTACAGACTCCTACTCATATGGTAGTTATATGGATTGGGGTAACTTTGTTCTTACTAAAGCTGACTCAAAAAGATCAGACTTGAGGACTAGGAAGACAAAGTACATAGGTTCATAGGTTCATAAGTAGGTACTAGGCTATTGGCATAGGGCTTATACAAGCCTAGCCAAAAAGGTACCCTGGCGTTCACCACCCAAGAAAATTATTTTCCTGTGCCCCTGTCAAGCAGAACCACAGAAGTGATCACCGGGGTGAATTTCCTATTACCCATCCAATCATCAAGAATTTTCTTGAAGAGTGCTATAGGTTCATAGGTAGGTACTAGGCTATTGGCCCTAGGGCCTATACAAGCCTACTTTGACACTTCATGGTGTTAACTCTCTGCACTATGTTATCAGCTAGAAACTGTATACAACTCCCACTGTAATGTAAATGGATAATTATGAATGAACTACTGAACAAGTGAAAGATGTTTCATGAGGTGGCCTGTATAAAAGAATATACATATTTAAACCTCCAGCAACAGGTTAATAAGAAGAGGAGGAAAAAGCAGGAAGAAGAATATGGAAGCAAAGAACCAGCTGTGTAGAAATACATAGAATGACCTTCATTACATGTATGTATGTATATATGCATTTATTTATTGCTGTATAATCAATGGGTGGTGAGTGGGCTGGCCAGTTGACCCTTTTTAGCTATGATCCTGTCCACAGTACAGCAGTAGACAAGAGAAATATATTTATGTGCGAGAGTATTTACATTTTTAATAAGGAGAAGATGTAGTAGCAATATAAAAATGAACAAAGCATCTTTATAGTGAAAGTCAGTTGGATTATGTACATACCTCTCAACTCTACAGATTTTTGCAAAATGTCCAGATTTATGCCTCATATTTTTGGTCTGTTTTTCATAAAATTGTGTTTTTTTGGCAAATTAGTGACAAATCAAGACTGAAGTTAGAAAATAATGACAGACATTTGAGTTTCAGACTTGAAACCCTTCAGAAAATTCATGCTAATGTCATCATTATCATCATCTTCTTTCGGCTGTTCCCATTAGGGTTCGCCACAGCGGATCATCTGTTTCCATTTCTTCCTGTCCTCTGCATCATGATCTTTCACACCAACCGCCTGCATATCCTCTCTCACCACATCCATAAACCTCATCTTAGGCCTTCCTCTTTTCCTCTTACCTGGCAGCTCCATCCTTAGCATCCTTTTCCCAATATACCCAGCATCCCTCCTCAGCACATGTCCAAACCAACGCTATCTCGCCTCTCTTGCCAAGATCAAGCGAGCTTTTGCCATTCTGCTCCACGGGAGGTTTCTGTCCTCCCTGAGCTCGCCTTAGGACACCTGCGTTACTCTTTGACAGGTGTACTGCCCCAGTCAAACTCCCCACCTGACACTGTCCCCGGAGCGGGTCGCGCCCGGACACCCGGGCGCTTGGAGCCAGAAGCGAGAGGCCCGATGGGGCTCGCTCCCCAGCCTCACCGGGTAAGTGAAAAAACGATATGAGTAGTGGTATTTCACCGGCAGCCGAGGCCTCCCACTTATTCTACACCTCTCATGTCTCTTCACAGTGCCAGACTAGAGTCAAGCTCAACAGGGTCTTCTTTCCCCGCTGATTCGGCCAAGCCCATTCCCTTGGCTGTGGCTTCGCTAGATAGTAGGTAGGGACAGTGGGAATCTCGTTCATCCATTCATGCGCATCACTAATTAGATGATGAGGCATTTGGCTACCTTAAGAGAGTCATAGTTACTCTCACCGTTTACCTGCGCTTCATTGAATTTCTTCACTTTGACATTCAGAGCACTGGACAGAAATCACATTGCGTCAACACCCATCTCGGGCCTTCGGGATGCTTTGTTTTAATTAAACAGTCAGATTCCCCTGGTCCTCACCAGTTCTAAGTCAGCTGCTAGCTGTCGGACGATGCGGGACGCTGGTCAGGACTGGCACTCGCCACAGCCGGGGCGATCCACAGGAAGGGCCCGGCGCGCATCCAGAGTCACCGAAGCCATACCTGCTGCCCCCCCCAGGAGGGGAGAGCGCAGCAAGGGCCGGCAATGCCTCGTCCAGCCGTGGCGCGTGCCCAGCCCCGCTTCACACCCAAGCCTGACCAACCCAGCCCTTAGAGCCAATCCTTATCCCAAAGTTACGGATCTGGCTTGCCAACTTCCCTTACCTGCATTGTTCTAACATGCCAGAGGCTGTTCACCTTGGAGACCTGCTGTGGATATGGGTACGGTCCGGCGCAAGACTTACACCCTCTCCCCCAGATTTTCAAGGGCCGGCGAGAGCTCACCTGGCACCGCCGGAACCACGACGCTTTCCAGGGTGCGGGCCCCTCTCTCGGGGCAAACCCATTCCAGGGCGCCTTGCCCTTTACAAAGAAAAGAGAACTCTCCCAAGGGCCCCCGCCGGCTTCTCCAGGATTGTTTGTGTCACCGCACTGGACGCCGCGAGGCACCCATCTCTGCTGTTCTGGATTCGGGGATCTGAACCCGACTCCCTTTCGATCGGCCGAGGGTGACAGAGGCCATCGCCCGTCCCTTCAGAACAGCGCTCGCCTATCTCTCAGGACCGACTGACCCATGTTCGACTGCTGCTCACATGGAACCCTTCTCCACTTCAGCCTTCAAAGCTCTTGTTTGAATATTTGCTCCTACCACCAAGATCTGCACGGCTCCACCCGGGCCCTCGCCCTGGGCTTCAGTGCCACAGCGGTGGCCCTCCTACTCGTCGTGGCATAGCCCCCTCGGCTCGCAGTGCTGGCGACGGCTGGGTATGGGCCCGATGCTCCAGCGCCATCCATTTTCAGGGCTAGTTGATTTGGCAGGTGAGTTGTTACACACTCCTTAGCGGATTCCGACTTCCATGCCCACCGTCCTGCTGTCTATATCTACCAACACCTTTTCTGGGGTCTGATGAGCATCGGCATCGGGTGCCTTAACCCGGCATTCGGTTCATCCTGCAGCGCCAGTTCTGCTTACCAAAAGTGGCCCACTGGGCACTCGCATTCCACGCCCAGCTCCAAGCCAGCGAGCCGGACTTCTTACCCATTTAAAGTTTGAGAATAGGTTGAGATCGTTTCGGCCCCAAGACCTCTAATCATTCGTTTTACCAGATAAAACTGCATCCGCCGAGCGCCAGCTATCCTGATGGAAACTTTGGAGGGAACCAGCTACTAGATGGTTCGATTAGTCTTTCGCCCCTATACCCAGGTTGGATGACCGATTTGCATGTCAGGACTACTATGGATCTCCACCAGAGTTTCCTCTGGCTTCGCCCTGCCCAGGAATAGTTCACCATCTTTCGGGTCCCACCAGGTGCACTCACATTTGACCTCTCCGACGGGACAGGTGAGACGGGCCAGTGGTGCATCCCCCCGCACGGGGCGAGGGATCCCGCCTCAGCTGGCGTGCGCTGGCCCTCACTTTCATTGCGCTGTGGGGTCTCCTGCCCACCCTCGGACTCACACACCTGTTAGACTCCTTGGTCCGTGTTTCAAGATGGGATGGGTGGGTCACCGACGTCGCTGCGGACCCCAGGCACCCGAGGTGAGCCCGCCGGCCCGGTATCGGGATGTGGTCGGGCTGCACTGAAGGCAGTCTGGCCCAGTCGACATTCCCACCAGGAGCCAGGGGCCCCCCAGTCCCCGCCGCGAGGGCAGGGGAGGGTGCAGCGGCGGTCATCTCCCATGACCCCGGGGCACGGCGAGGGCTGATGCCGCGGGCTGTAACACTCCCCTCCAGGGAGGGGAGCCACCTTCTGCGCGGCCTTCCTGGCCGACCTGGAGCCGGTTGGGGCGCACCACCTCTGGTTGAATCCTCCGGGGGGACCTCGCGGACCCCATCCGTTTACCTCTGAACGGTTTCACGCCCTCCTGAACTCTCTCTTCAAAGTTCTTTTCAACTTTCCCTTACGGTACTTGTCTTGTCCGCTATCGGTCTCGTGCTGGTGTTTAACCTTAGATGTAGTTTACCACCCATTTTGGGCTGCATTCACAAACAACCCGACTCCAGGAAGACCTGATTCCAACGCGCTGGGGGCCACCACCGGCCTCACACTGTCCGTGGGCTGAGCCTCGATCACAAGGACTTGGGCCCCCTGGGCGGTGCCAGGGAGACGGACTTCCATACGCCACATTTCCCTGTGCCCGTCACCCGGGCGGGGATTCGGCGCTGAGCTCTTCCCTCTTCACTCGCCATTACTGAGGGAATCCTGGTTAGTTTCTTTTCCTCTGCTTAGTAATATGCTTAAATTTGGCGGGTTGCCACATCTGATCTGAGGTCGAGTTCCGAGCAGGGTCACTGGGGGCAGCGGTGGAACGGCAGGGGCCCTAGGGAGGTGGGGGTGGATGGGCAGGCCGTCCTCTCTCCTGTCCCCACGCATGCCCGCCACCCCCCCTGCCAGACTTCCAGGTGTCAGGAGGAGGATGGCCGACGCGGCCCCGGCGTGCAGGAACCAGGTGCGCAGGTGTCGGGATCCGCCGCGGGAGGGCAGCCCGGTGGCGCTACCACTGACAGCCTCCGGGGTGGGGCGGGCCTGATGCGCGCCTGCTCCCTCCCATCCTCGGACGGGCTTCCCGGCTCGGGGTGGCGGGGGGACTCGTCTCCTCCATCTGTGTCTCTCTCTGGGGGGACGGGGGGCCCACCGTGGGCTCCCTCGACTCCCTGGCTGCACCCTCTGTGGGGGCTGGACGACCCCCTGGGGCAATGGAAGGCACGATGACCCTCAGACAGGCGTAGCCCTGAGAGTAACCCGGGGCCGCAAAGTGCGTTCAAAGTGTCGATGATCAATGTGTCCTGCAATTCACATTAGTTCTCGCAGCTAGCTGCATTCTTCATTGACGCACGAGCCGAGTGATCCACAGCTCAGAGTCGTACTGCTTCTCGCCCGCCCGGTGTCGCACCACAAGATGACCACATGAGGTTTCACGTGTGTCGTCGCAGGCACCTGGACCGGGGTTACTGGCCCTGCGCTGCGGGACAGCAGGGAGTCCCGCGGTGGCTGGCGCGCAGCTGCACCTCCAGCCTCCTGGGTCTTTGAACCGAGGGGCGTCCTCCGCAGGTACCCGCGACTGACATCGAGGGGAGAGGACTCTGTTGTGCCACCCCCGGGGGCGGCCCCATGCAGCTGGAGGGGAGGCCGCTGCCCCCCTGCCAGGACGGCGCCCTCTCCCTCCCCCCTGTCGCACGGGGAGTCAGCCGCCTCCGGGGCGTGTGGCGGACCGCACCACTGGGCCATGCGCACCCCCCCACCACCATCCCCTCGTGGCTGCGGAGGAGTGCCCGCACCTCCCGCGCCTCCCGCCACGCGGATGGATCCCCCTCCCTCCTGCCACCAGGAGGCGAGGGGGGATGGGTGCCACCCCTTGCCCTCATGCTCACTCCCCTCTCCCTCCCCCTCTGGGAGCCACGGGCTTGGGGAGTGCAGAGGGATGGGAGTCCAAGAGAGGCGCGGAGAGAGAGAGGCACAGAGAGTCAGGAAGGCGGAGGGTGAGAAGCCCTGGTACCCGGGGATGGCGCCATCCCGGGACCCTCTGCATTAATGATCCTTCCACAGGTTCACCTACGGAAACCTTGCTACGACTTTTACTTCCTCTAGATAGTCAAGTTTGATCGTCTTCTCGGTGCACCGCCGGGGCCGTGACCGACTCCAGCGGGGATGATCCGAGGACCTCACTGAACCATCCAATTGGTAGTAGCGACGGCTGGTGTGTACAAAGGGCAGGGACTTAATCAATGCGAACTTATGACCCGCACATACTGGGAATTCCTCGTTTGTGAGGAATAATTGCAATCTCCGGTCCCTATTATGAATGGGGTTCAGCGGATTACCCGGACCTGTCGGCCAAGGGTAGACACACGGTGATCCTTTCAGTGCAGCACGCGTGCAGCCCCGGACATCTAAGGGCATCACAGACCTATTATTGCTCAATCTCATGTAGCTGAAAGCCACTTGTCCCTCTAAGAAGTTGGAGACGACCGCACGGGGCCGCATAACTAGTTAGCATGGTGGAGTCTCGTTCGTTATCGGAATTAACCAGACAAATCACTCCACCAACTAAGAATGGCCATGCACCACCACCCACAGAATTGAGAAAGAGCTATCAATCTGTCAATCCTTTCCGTGTCCGGGCCGGGTGAGGTTTCCCGTGTTGAGTCAAATTAAGCTGCAAGCTCCACTCCTGGTGGTGCCCTTCCGTCAATTCCTTTAAGTTTCAGCTTTGCAACCATACTCCCCCCAGAACCCAAAGACTTTGGTTTCCCGGAAGCTCCCCGGCGGGTCATGGGAATAACGCTGCCGGATCGCTAGTCGGCATTGTTTATGGTCGGAACTACGACAGTATCTGATCGTCTTCGAACCTCTGACTTTCATTCTTGATTAATGAAAACATTCTTGGCAAATGCTTTCGCTGTCACTTGTCTTTCGCCGGTCCAAAAATTTCACATCTAGCGGCACAATACGAATGCCCCCGGCCGTCCCTCTTAATCATGACACCAGTTCCGAAAACCAACAAAATTGAACCGGAGTCCTATTCCATTATTCCTAGCTGAAGTATTCAGGCAACTAGCCTGCTTTGAACACTCTAATTTTTTCAAAGTAAATGCTTCGGACCCCCAGAACACTCAGTTAAGAGCATCGAGGGAGCACCGAGAGGCAGGGGCTGGGACAGGCGATAGCTCACCTCGCAGTGGACCGCCAGCCCGATCCCAAGATCCAACTATGAGATTTTTAACTGCAGCAACTTTAATATACACTATTGGAGCTGGAATTACCGCGGCTGCTGGCACCAGACTTGCCCTCCAATAGATCCTCGTTAAAGGATTTAAAGTGTACTCATTCCAATTAGGGGCCTCGAAAGTCAGGAGTGGGTAATTTGCACGCCTGCTGCCCTCCTTGGATGTGGTAGCTGTTTCTCAGGGTCCCTCTCCGGAATCGAACCCTGATTCCCCATTACCCGTGCTCACCATGGTAGGCACAGATAGTACCATCGAAAGTTGAAAGGGCAGACATTCGAATGTCGCATCACCGCCACGAGAGCACACGATCGGCCCAAGTTTATCTAGAGTCACCAAAGCTGCCGGGACGAGACCCGGATTGGTTTTGGTCTGATAAATGCACGCATCCCCGAAAGGTCAACGCTCGTCAGCATGTATTAGATCTAGAATTACCACAGTTATCCAAGTAATGGTGGAGCGATCAAAGGAACCATAACTGATTTAGTGAGCCATTCGCACTTTCACTGTAGCGTCCGTGTGCACTGAGACTTGCATGGCTTAATCTTTGAGACAAGCATATGCTACTGGCAGGATCAACCAGATAGCAGCACCTCGGTGGGTGGGTGGAGGGGGGGCCAGAGCCCACAACCTCCACCCACGGGAGGGGTCCCTCTCTCCGCAGAGGAGGCACCCTGGGTGCTGGTCGTGGACCAGCGGCTGCGAGCCTGGAGGGCCGCGGGCCGGCGTGGAGCGCTGCTGCGCTAGAGCCAGAGAGGGAGGGAGAGCTCCCAGAGCTCCCGCGCTTGGGGGGGCACCTGCCAGAGTGGGACGGCCTGGTCTGTGACAGGACCCCTTCACCTCAGCCTGGGCTCATCTGTCTTGCCTCGACTACGCCGCCAAGGGGCATGGAATGCTCCACACCCCCCACCCGCACCTCGCTCCCACCGGCCATGACCCGCAGGGCCATGCCGCGGGGGGCCTCCGCCAGTGGGAGTCGGTCGGCCCGATCGATCGGTGTGGATGGCGTGGAGAGGTACCTCGGCCGACCCACCGCCAGGCCGCCCGCCGGGAGGCGTTCTCCCCGGGGCTGGGACCCGGACCCGCACTCCCCACGGGACACCCCATCATCACTTAACTCCTGGAGGCTGCCAAATCATGCTGGATTGCGCATGCCCAGCGGACGACCAGGGGGATGGACCCGCGGGGTGCGACCGACCCTGCAAAACTCCCCTCGGCCGCGGAGGGGCAGATCCGCTCTCATCGGGACTTCCGCGTCCCGACGCTTTCCCGTCCAGAGGGGTGCCGGGGACTTTGTGATATTTCGGGGATGCCGTCGGGTACCGGGTCGGGTCAGACGCCCTCCCCCTGCCTGGCGGGAGCTCTCGGGGTCCCGCGGACTCCCGCTGGTCGCTCCCTTGAGGACTTCCACCCGGAGGGGGCCATGGTCTGGACCCCCCCGACCCAGGCGGGAGTTCTCCCGGCCCGGCCGATCTCAGCCCCTCTCTCCCTTCTGGACTTCCATGGGGAGGGACCCCTCCGGGCTTCCACTTCTACCTGGGCGGGGGGAGTTCCACCCCTGGGCTAGAGATCTCCTGGAGGCTGCCAGACCATTCTGTGTCCCCCGTGCCCTCGAAGCCTCTTAGGGGGACCTACATCTAATCCCGGCTGGCCCCGCGGCCCTCCCCCAGCCGCCGAGGGGCAGACCCACTCTCATCGGGATTTCCGCGGCCCGCTCCTTTCTGGTCCAGAGCTCCACAGTCCCCGTCTTCCCCAGGTCTCCTGGAGGCTGCCTGGCCGGGCTGTGTCCCCGTGTCCTCGGAGCCTCTCAGGGGGACCTCCCTCCGGTCCCGGCCGGCCCTGTGGAATTCCCCTCGGCCACAGAGGGCCAGGCCCGCTCTCATCGGGACTTCTGCATCCCCACTCTTTCCTGTCCAGAGGGATTCTGGGGACTTTGCGATATTTTGGGGATGTCGTCTGGTACCGGGTGAGGTCGGACGCCTTCCCCCTGCTGGGCAGGAGCTCTCGGGGTCCCGCGTACTCCCGCCAGTCGCTCCCTTGAGGACGTCCACCTGGAGGGGGCCGTGGTCCGGACCCCCCTCACCCAGCCGGGAGCTCTCTCGGCCTGGCCGCTCTCAGCCCCTCTCTCCCTTCCAGACTTCTGTGGGGAGGGACCCCTCCGGGCTTCCACTTCTACCGGGGAGGGGAGTTCTCCCCCCTGGGCTAGAGATCTCCTGGAGGCTGCTGGACCATTCTGTGTCCCCCATGCCCTCGGAGCCTCTCAGGGGGACCTACCTCCGATCCCAGCCGGCCCCGCGGGACTCCCCCCGGCCGCCGAGGGGCAGATTCCCTCTCATCGGGAATTCCGCAGCCCGCTTCTTTCCGGTCCAGAGCTCCACGGTCCCTATCTCCCCCAGGTCTCCTGGAGGCTGCCTGGCAGGGCCATGTCCCCGTGCCCTCAGAACCCCTCAGGGGGACCTCCCTCATGTACAGGCCAGCCCCGGGGAACTCTCCCCGGCCACGGAGGGGCAGATCCACTCTCATTGGGACTTCTGCATCCCGATGCTTTCCCATCTAGAGGGGTTCTGGGGACTTTGCGATATTTCGTGGATGCCATTGGATACCGGGTCAAGTCGGACGCCCTCCCCCTGCCCAGCTGGAGCTCTCGGGGTCCCACATACTCCCGCCGGTCGCTCCCTTGAGGACTTCCACCGGGCGGGGGCCGTGGTCCGGACCCCCCCTCACCCAGCCGGGAGCTCTCCCGGCCCGGCCGATCTCAGACCCTCTCTCCCTTCTGGACTTCCGTGGGGAGGGACCCCTCCGGGCTTCCACTTCTACCGGGGGCTGGAGAGTTCTCCTCCTGGGATAGATATCTCCTGGAGGCTGCCGGATCATTCTGTGTCCCCTGTGCCCTCGGAGCCTCTCTAGGGACCTCCCTCTGATCCCGGCCAGCCCTGCAGAACTCCCCCCGGCCGCTGAGGGGCAGATCTGCTCTCATCGGGACTTCCGTGGCCCGCTCCTTTCCGGTCCAGAGCTCCATAGTCCCCGTCTCCCCCAGGTCTCCTGGAGGCTGCCTGGCAGGGCCATGTCCCCGTGCCCTCATAGCCCCTCAGGGGGACCTCCCTCCAGTCCCTCCCGGCCCCGCAGAACTCCCTCCAGCCGCGGGAGGGGCAGATCTGCTCTCATCGGGAACTTCTGTGGCCTTATGCTTTCCCGTCCAGAGGGGTTCCGGGGACTTTGCGATATTTCGGGGACGCCGTTGGGTCCAGGCCAAGGTCGGACGCCTTCCCCCTGCCCGGCAGGAGCTCTCGGTGTCCCACGGACTCCCGCTGGTCGCTTCCTTGAGGACTTCCACCTGGAGGGGGCGGGGGCGGTCGGGACCCTCTCAACCAGCCAGGGTGCACCCTCCCAGGCCGCTTTCTACCTCTCTCCCCCTTCTGGACTTCTGTCCCAGAGGGGGCCGTGGTCTTTACCCCCCTCTCCCAGGCGGGAGCTCTTCTGGCCCATCCGATCTCAGCCCTTCTCTCCCTTCCGGACTTCCATCCTGGAGGGGGCTGGAGTCTGGACCCCCCTCTCCCAGGCAGGAGCTCGCCTGGCCGATCTCAGCCCCATTCTCCCTTCCGGACTTCCGTCCCAGAGGGGGCCGGGGTCCTGACGATCCTCTCCCGGGCGGGAGCTCTCCCGGCCCGACTGATCTCAGCACCTCTCTCCCTTTCAGACTTCCGTGGGGAGGGACCCCCCTCCGGGCATCCACTTCTACAGGGGCGGGAGAGCTCTTCTCATGGGTTGAATATCTCCTGGAGGCTGCCAAATCATTTTGTGTCCCCCATGCTCTCTGAGCCTCTCAGGGGGACCTCCCTCTGATCCTTCCCGGCCTCGTGGAACTCTGCTGGGCTGCAAGGCCTCCGCCAGTCTCTCATCCGGGCTTCTGTGATGCCGGTTCTGCCCTTTGCCCTCCACGTAGGGCTTTCAAACTCGCAGGGGAGCCGCTCGTGTCCGCCTCCCTCCGCTGCCGCGCAGGGCACCGTCGAAGCTGCTCCTCTCCAAGCCTCCTGGCCCACGGCCCCTCACCCCCGTGTCCTGCCATTCGCAGAGCCTCTTGCCCAGGGTGCCGGCTGGATGACCGGAGGCCGAAACGCTGCCCGCGGACGGACCTGGGTGCGAGACACCACGGTGGCCATATCTCCACACCCCTGAGGGCTGGGAGGACAGGATCGCAGACCTGGCTTCCGGGAGAAGCGCCTGGCCCGCCCGTGCCATCCGCTGACTCCCCTGGCTGGACCCGGGTGCGAGACGCCACGGTGGCCGTATCTCTGCACCCATGAGGGCTGGGAGGATGGGATCGCAGACCTGGCTTCCGGGGGAGGTGCCTGGCCCGCCTGCGCCATCTGTCGACTCCCCCAGCCGGCCTTGGGTGCGAGACGCCTCGGCGGCCGTAATTCAACTTTCTAAGTTTGCAAGAACAATATTTAAAAGTTGTCCCTATTTTGGGGCCTTTGTCCCACTTTTATTTATGGCTTTGCCCAGATTTCTTGCTCTTTGAGGTTGAGAGGTATGGTTATATATGCACAACCAGTAAAAGCATGTTTCTTAAGAAATTTATCAATAATGTTGGCAGCATAATCACCAATAAAAATAAATACCTGCAGAGAAATGGTGCTCACAGAATGCAGTACATCTAAAGAAGCAAATTATCCCACATGCTGAAAATATACACTTTTGAATTGATTAAGTAGATTCTCTTTTAATTTAGCCTTAAAATTGGCTATGGGCTTCTGTTTCCTTACTTCATTTGACAGATTGTTCTATATAGTTGGTTCCATCCTGGGGAATATCTGTTCACCCTTAGTTGACTTGACCCTTGATCTGACTAATGTGATTGTCCTGTCTATCCATAGGATAACATGATTTCTTAATGACTGACAGTAGCATTTTTCAGGGAGGACATTGGCTGAGAATATGAATTTTAACTTCATTTATTCACTTCCTATTACCTGGTTTATACTATTCAATGTAATTTGGGAGCCAGAACATGCCCCAGCACTCATTGGGTACAAGGTAGTGAACATACCTCTCAACTGTACAGATTTTCACAGATGCCCAGATTTTTGCCTAATATTTCTGGTCCATTTTTCATAAAATTGTGTTTTTTAAGCAAATCATTGGCAAGTCAATGAAGATTTAAGTCAGAAAAAAATGACAGGCATTTGAGTTTCAGACTTCATATCCTTCAGAAAATCAATACTAAAGCAAAACATGTTGTTCTATCTACTTTCTAAGTTTGTAAATCCAATATTCAGAAATTGTTCCTATTTTTGGGTCTTTACCCCCCCCCCCCATTAGTTAAGGCTTTATCCAGATTTTTACTTTAAGATGTTGAGAGGTATGGTAGTGAACCAGTCCTTATTGGAAAGCCAGTGCATTGAAGACACCACACATACATGGGACCGGACAACATCCCAGACTGCGTTTTACACGAACTTCAGAACGAACTGGCTCCCCACTTAAGCAACATGTTCAATAATAACCTCGCATCAGGCTTTGTGCCCACTGAATGGCGCACAGCAACAGTTATCCCACTCCACAAAGGGGGAGCCACCACTGATCCCGGGAACTATCGACTTATTAGCCTGATGAGCCTGGTCTGCAAGGCCATGGAACGTATCATCATGGAACTCATAAACAAAGACATTGGTAACCTCCAAACTCTGGATCCCACCCAGTTCGGGTTTGTGAAAGGCAGATCATGCCTCCTGAACCTGATTTACTTCTTTGAGGCAGTCATCAAAGCTGAGGATAAGGTGGTTCACGCAGCCTATTTTGACCTCACCAAGGCTTTCAACACCATCCCCCATTCTGGAATTATAGCTAAATTCACTAAACTAGGTATAAATCCCTACATCACAAGATGGGTTGCCAACTGGCTCACTGACAGAACCCACACTGTAAAAGTTGCAGACTCCAAATCTGACCTCAAAGCAGTGACAAGTGGGGTACCACAGGGTTCTGTTCCTGGGACCTCTCCTGTTTGGTATCTACTTCTCTGAAGTACAGGCTAACACAGAAGGCCTTTGGCTAATGAAGTTTGCAGATGACTGCAAACTAGGAGCCATAGTCAAGTCCCCAAATGATGTGGACATCCTACAGAAGGGCCTTGCTGAGATAGATGCCTGGTGTCAGAGCCATGGCCTCAAGCTCATCCCCTTTGGTAAAAACTCTGTACCCATGAACTACCACATAGGCAGCAATCTACTTAACACCGAATGAGTGATAAGAGACCTTGGGACCTAGGTGGACAGTAGCCTCCCCTTTGATAGTCACATCGCCACAGTAGTCAGGAAGTCCTTCTACATGGCACACCTCATCATAAAATGGTTCTCATCCAGGAAAAAAGAGGTCATTGTTCCCCTCTACTCGACACTCATTACACCCATTATAGAGTACAATGCCCCTTTTGGAATGTACCTCAAAAGACATCTGCAGTAGCTGGAAAGGCCACAGAAGTACCTCACAAAGAGGATTACTGGCCTCAAAAAAATGCCCTACGCTGACTGCCTCAAAAAATCCAGCTTTACTCTAGCATATCGCCTACTCCGAGGTGATCTCTGCCTAACATATAAAGCTATGTCAAACCCAGAGCTGTTGGACATGCTACACCTAAAGAAATCCCAATCCCTCTGAGCTACACACTCAAGGGACCTAAACCTTGTCACCACAGTAAACAGGACATGCTGGAGGGATAGATTCCTGTCCCAGAGACTTCCCATACTCTGGAACAGGCTACCCATCTATGTCAAGGAAAGTTCTTCATTAGCACTCTTCAAGAAAAATCTTGATGAGTGGATGGGAAATGGGAAATACACCCCGGGGATCACTTCTGTGTCTCTGCTCAACAGTGGCACAGGAAAATAACTTTCTTGGGTGGCATAAGCCAGGGAACCTTGTTGGCTCAGCTTATGTAGGTCCTTGGGCCAATAGCCTAGTGCCTACCTATGAACCTATACAGCTATGGGTGATGTAGGGACTAGCCAGTTCAACTATAAATATGTCTTTTAGAATGTGGGAAGAAACTAGAAATTCTGAAGAAAACCTATGTAGATACAGAGAGGACATGCAACCTCCACATCCTAGGCACTCCTGTTAGGAACTGAACTTGAGAACCAAGTGTCTTCTTCTTTCGGCTTTTCCCGGTTAGGGGTCACCACAGTGGATCACCTGTCTGCTCATGATTGTCAGTGGAGTTTTACAGTGTCGAGTTGCCAGCCCGGAGCCCAACCTTCCACAGAAGGCACACACACACACACACACACACACACACACACACACACACACACACACACACACACACACACACAAACACACACACACACACACACTCACACCTAGGGCCAATTTGGAGTGTCCAATCCACCTGCAGCATGTCTTTGGGATGTGGGAGGAAACCAGAGCACCCGGAGGAAACCCACGCGACCACAGAGAGGACATGCAGACTCTGCACAGAAGGCACCCCAGCCAAGAATCGAACCAGTGAACCTCTTGCTGTGAGGCAACAATGCTAACCACTGCACCACCGTGGCTACCCAACTTGAGAACCAAGTGTGATGAGAGCAATTCTAACTGCTACACTACTGTGCCACCTACATACATCATTCATGGCAGCAGAAGTCTAGTTAGGGGTGGGAAAATGCTAGAATCACCAGTGTAGGATGAAAATAAATCACAGACAGCTCCATCACTGATATGGGACATACTTGCATTCAGACACCTTGCAGAAACATTTAAATAGGATGCATTTTCTATTATCATATGTCTAGTCCTGTCATTCTACCAGTCTTTAATATTTAACTCTGTGAACAGTGCTCTTCAACCTTTTCCTGAATATAGTTTTTTGGGTCACTATTTTTTCTCATATTCTTACTTTTAATATGTCTTCTCTACTTTATTTTATTTTTATTATATTTATTTATTTAACATTTATTTACTGGGAATGTCCAGCTTGGAACAAAGCCAATTTTCAGTGGAGGCCCAGAGAGAAACGCTCCAGACTTTTACTTAAAACGTCTTTTCCTACTTGATAAAATTCAATTATAGAGCAGTTAATGACCTTAATAAGATGATAAAACACATAAATATCTGTTACATTGATCTTTTTATTTTCTGATTATTTTGACTACCATTTGTAACTCAGACTACATTCTGTCTCATATGAAAGTCCTAAAACACAAATTATATTATGGCAATAACTTTATTGTTTAGAATAGGATTGACAGTTTACTGAGATTACACATGAGTGTATCTAAAATGGCAAACTGCAGAGAATAATTTATATACAAAGGAAACCAGTACTTTTTCAGCTTTTTTTTTGGAAATATTCTCACTTTACTGACAAAAATAATGCAACAATCTATTCTTTTTGTCACATAATGACAGCTCAGATGGTTAAATTTCTAAGCAAGTTTGTCACGATTTCATGCTGTAACACCGAGTAATTTTCCCTCATCTAGTAATACGCCATTCATTACAGAATTTGTAAAACAAAAAAGCAAGGTCAAAACACAACATCAGGCTGTCTGTTATGTTTCTATCTGAACTATTCTGACAGTTGGACCGATTCATGAATGGCCAAATTCTGTGCAGGAACAGTGTAGCAGATTCTGCATGCAATATGGCTGCTGTGTGATCTAGGATAGGGCTGTTTTAGCATGTAGGAGTGGCCCTATATTGTTCCTGCATGGAATTCCATTCAGTATGCAAATCACCTTATTTGCTGGTGAAAACCATGCAAATGAGGTGATTTTGTGATCCAGCAAGCTGAACAGATTCCGTATAGGAACAGTGTCAGTGCAAAAACTCTTTTGCATCTGACAAAACAAAGGCATGACATCTCATGAAAACCATGTATTATGTAGAACAGAGAAGCCAGTGGCCAAATATAAGGCCCCTGGCATTAAAAGGCACATAAATATTATAAAAATAAAACTTTTATTATTTTTGGCCGATCTCGGACGTTTAAGCTAAGGGCAGCGGCGTGCAAACACGGGGATGGCAAAAATAAAAAAAAAAAAAAATAAGGGAAAAACTGCCTTTTAACAAAAATCTGCATTTTGCCATTATAGTCAATGGCAGGCAGAATGTAAACAAGACAAGAGAGCACTGGTTGCCAAGGGGAAAGGGTGTGCTTGGGAATTGTAACTATGGACCTGCACACTGGGGTATGCAAATGAAGGGACCTATACTGAATCACAGATTTCTATCTACTGGAAGCCTGCAGCTAACTGTGCAGGTGCAGATATAAGGAACCATGTATACAGGACAAGAGGATGACTTCAGTAGGGGGTGTGTCATGCTTGGTGTAAACTTATTGGAGCCCTGCGGCCCGTGTTTGCTCTTAGCTAAGCAGAGGTAAGGAAGGGAGTGTGTCTCACATTGTTGAGCACTGTTTTCCTTGCTTAAACAGATGTGCGCGCTGCGCACCAAGTTTTAAACAAAAACAAAAACAAAAAAACAGGAAATAGCAGCTCAGTTCACATCTGAACACTAAGTATGTGTTGTGCGTCTTGTGGCTTAAACGGGAAGGCAATGGGAAGGGAAAACAGCAGTAGGAGGGCAATCAAGGAGAACTAGCATAGCTGGCAGATGAAATGTATCAAAATCGGCCAATTACACAGGCAGCAGCCCAGCTCAGTACTATAAACTATGCAAACCCCTTTCACTCTGTTTTTTCCCACAAACTCTACACCACCAATGTACACAGATGGGGAAGTTTTACCTGACAAAACTAACAAAATGATAGGGGCTGCTGTTGCTGTCATGCATCAATATGTGCAAGATGCTGAGGGTGGTAAGTATGTGAATGCTGAGGATCATCCCACAGTGAGGAGGAGGAGAAGAGTGTACAGACCTAGGGTTACCTACCAGGGCCTACATGAGCTGGAGATAGTGGAGCGCTATAGAGTGGACAGGGACATTCTACAGCAAATTGTTGAGCTGTGCCAGCCCCTCCTCACACACAGAACCAACAGATGGGAACCCATCCAAGTGGATACCAACTTACGTGTAGGCTTACGAATACTAGCCACAGATACCTTCCAAAGGGCAACTGGGGATATCATGGGGATCTCACAGGCATCAGCATCCAGGGTACTCCACCAGTTCTTGGATGCCATGATAGCATATGCCGGTGAGCACATATATTTCCCCATCACCTGTGAAGCGTTGAACAGCAGTATGCATCTCTTCCATCAAATAACAGAATACCCTGAGGTAGTGGGTGCTATAGACTGCACGCACATACACATCAAAGCACCACCTGGTGAGTGGTGTAGGGTCAACATAAACCGCAAGGGCTTCCCCTCCATCAACTGCCAGGTCATGTGTGATGCCCAGGGCATTATCTTGAATGTGTGTGCTGGCAGCCCTGGAAGCTATAACGGCTCCCACATCGGGCATATGACACAGCTGTACCACTCATTTGCCAGTGGGGACATCCCATATGGCCACCTAGAGGGGGATGCTGGCTACGCACTGGAGCTGTGGCTGATGACACTCCTCAGAAATGCACACACACCTGAACAAGAACTCCATAATGAGGCACACACACACACAAACCAGAATCATAATAGAGCATGTGTTTGGGATGCTCAAATCTCAGTTCCACTGCCTGGACATATCCGGTGGAGCCTTGCAGTACTCTCCAGCTACATGTACACAAATGTTCATAGTATGTGCCATGCTACACAATATGATCCTGTGGAAACAGCTGCAGCAGGAACAGCACGGGGCAATGCCACAAAAACCCCCACCATTGCCAAGGCCAGCACAGGCACAGAGGGACTCGGAGGAGGAAACACCTGAGCCTGCCCATATAGGCAGAAGGAGGTATGCCCAGTATGCCCAGGCCTCGGCAAAGAGGCAATGCATAGCACATACACTGACACGGTAGGGACCCAGGGAATAACACCTCTTTCTGACTCACACATACAGTAAAAGGGATTCCAAATATGACACTACCTGTGCTTTGCCATGTATAAGGAGTGTACTATGTGCATCCAACATAGTCAGCCCTCTAGCACCATCCTCAATACTGGCCCAGCCACAAGGTAAGTCACTCTTCCTATCAATTACTGAATGGAGTAGTATGTTCTGATAGTTGTATCTATGGTATGGATGTGAGCATGCAAGGGACTTGGGTCGCTGAATGGGATGACAGCAGATACTGGGCACCTATATGGGCAGCATGAAATCCATAACAAATACTGGTGTCAACATACTAGGCAGTACTAGACAAGGTGACAAATCCCACTGCAGTACATGTGGTGGCCCAAATGTATGTCCATAGGACACACACATGCATGTCAATGAGGCTCACATACCCACCACCAGTTTCAGCCAGCAGGAGAGGTGTAGATGGCCATAAAGAAAGGCTGGGCTAAAGCCTCCAATTGATGGCAATGGTGAACAGCCCCCCTCCAGACCTACACAGACAGACTGCAACAGGTCTGGCAGTTGTATGTTACTTCTGAAGGGTAAGAAGTCTGAAACTGAAATGTATGTCAATAAAACGTAAGATCTGTACTCCACTAATATGCCTCCAGTCTGCATGATAGGTCAGAATACAATATGAAATGGAAGCCAACAGAGTATCTGAAAGACCAGTACAGTCATAGGAAATGTTTAAAGTCATCAGGTGTGCCTCTTCCACAATCCTATGAAGAAATCCAGTAACATGTAAGTGTGAAGAGTAATATCAGTGGCGCACAGATTACCCGAGCTGGCCCAATCTACATTATAGATTGTTGCATGTGTACAATATGCAGGGGTCTGTGTGTTAGGTTGTTCAATATTGTCTGAAAGTCATCAGAATGTAGGCATGGAGGGCTGTGTATCGGTGGCCTATGGTCAGTACTGTGGTTGACAGGGCCATGTTCCGACAACTGCAGTACCAAACGCAATGCTTCTCAGCAATACCCATGTCAGCAGTCATCCATACTCACTGTTCAGCTGTCAATATCTGTCCCCATCTGAATGATAGACATGCCATGAATGTGGGCCCATACATATACACAGTACACAGGTGAAAGTACCCTAGACAGAGTGCATAAAATTTAACTGTCAGCTGCACACAACACTGGAATTGTACAGACAGGTTAGCAGCATATTAGTTGTCTGTGTAGTATGGAATAGTAATGTAATCTGGCCAATCACTGGCAGACTACAAAAGGCACAGTTATGAAGTAATGAGAGACTGACTATGTCCCTGCACAAGGCAGCATAAGGGGAATGTCCCAGGTATATATGTGAATCAGCTGCAAGCAGCTTCCATATCACACATGCACTCAGCTCACCCCACCATCAGCCACAGGTTTATCACAGGTCATATCCATGCTGTTGGGAATGAGTACAGTATGACCCCACTTCTGTATGGGAATACCTATAGAATGCAGCATGCTGAAGAGCTGTCCTATGCAGGTGTGTCCTTAGCTGTAAGCAGCACCCTGCCTGCATTCAGACCAATGGATCAATATGGACAGAAACTATTGCCATTAACACCTTGCACACTTTCCCTGTCACCCCAGGGGAATCCACTGGCACTCAGCCTGGGAATATATGAGTGACAGAATGCAGTGGCCTGCTACAGATGGCCTGCATCACTACCAAATGGCCTACAGTCCTCTGTCAAAGGCTTGTGCCCCACCCGTAGTGCCAATGTATGGTATCTAATGAGATCACAACTAACAACCTAACACAGTCAACAGAACACTAATGCAAGGCAGTGTTGACAAATCCCAGTAGCATGCCCCCCATGTCCCACTGCATGAACTGTGGACCAATCCATAAATACCGCTGGGATGAAGGGTCAACTATAGGGATACTTCTCAGATATCGCTCGCATAATGTTAGGAAGAGGATAGAATAACAATGGGGGGGGGTGTGTGTAGACGCATGGACATCATGGAGTGAAGTCTGAAACTCTGATGTGTGCCCATATTACCCCTGCCTGCAAACCCAGTAATGGGTGGCTACAAACCTGCTTGTAAACCACAATGTGAAGGGGAACTGACCAGCTATATGAGCCCTGCCTCTGGGTAACCTGGGTGAATCTGTACAACAGAGAGGTATGGCCACAGCAGGATATGGCCATTCTATTAAGTCGATATATGTACAAGAAGGGGATCCTCAGACACCATAATACCAAGGTGCTGGACCATCTACACAGACACATCAGCAAGTGTCTGTAGCTACCCCTCCAGAATGGCAGGAGTGTGCAAGAATGTGTAGACTGTGGACCACAATACTGGACTCAGCTTCATTTATCTTGTATTTCCCAGTAAATAATTATATGTCAGTAGTCGATGACATAATACATCACAGTGTAAAACAGTACATATGTCTGAATATCTCTGTTAACACCAACCATGTAACACAAGCAGCACAGACAGCAATAGTTACAGTATCCCCCTATCTGTTGCCCATTGTGACTCCATATTGTCAACCTATCTACAAATATCCTGCAGAAACAGTTTGCTAGCTGTATGTGCAGAACACCAAACCCTGGACTGGAGTACAACCCTACCTGGAATGGATTCACACATTCAGTACAGAAGGTCATACTGGGCATGCTCCTACACTTGGAGAAATGAAGCCCATGTCTGACAACACAGTGGACTATACATATCCGTCATTCGCAGATGTCTGTGCACACACACCAAATTGTACACCATTCAAGCATCACACAAACATTGGATAGGAATACTCACACATATCTAAGGCCAACACAGTATAATATGTCAAACATACACATACAGAGATGCTGGGAAGAGAGAGACAGACAGTGACAGGGAGAATTCCATTATGAGGCCTGTCCCACCCACTACATATCCAATTGGCCAATATCACATGATGTGCTGATGTCAATCACTGTACACATTCCTTTTGGTAGTCCTCAGCCCTATTGTGTCTGTGGTGCTTGTGATAACTGTGTAACATGATAGTACAAATCAGTATTCATGTAGCATGTGTATACTCAGTCCTGTCAAATGTGAAGTTGTGTGTGACTGAGTGTGTGTGTGTGTGTGTGTTTCCAGAGGAATGATTTATAACCCATTCTCACACACACACACACGCACACACACGCACACACACACACACACACACACACACACACACACACACACACACACACACACACACACTCTGCACTTCCCATTGCCCATGTTAGCACTCCTGCTGATGTCAGTCACCTTGAAATAAACCATTGGCCAAGTCTCACCCCTATAAGCTCTGTGGTGCTCGTGATAACTGCATAATATTGTAGTGTAGCAAACTAGTTAGGTAGGAGTACTAATCCTGGTGCTGGCAAGTGTGTGTGGAGATGAATGACTTTGAGGCCATTCACACCACTTCACCTGCCATTGGCCTACTTTAGCATGCCTGCTGATGTCAGTCATCTTGAAATAACCCTTTGGCTAAGTCTCAGCCCTATAATGGCATGGAGCTCATGATAACTGTGTAATACTACAGTGTAGCAAGCTAGTTAGGTAGGAGTTCTATTCCTGGTCCTGGCAACTGTGATAATGCGTGAGTGTGTGTCTTTGTTAACACTTGATTTTGTGGTCATTCACACTTCCCTCACATCTCCTTTAGCACTGCAGCTGATGTCACTCACCTTCAAAGATGCCTTTGGACAGTTCTTTCACATGTAAGCTGTGTGGCCCTTGTGATAATTGCATAATACCATAATGTAGCAAACTAGTTAGGTAGGAGTTCTAATCCTGGTTCTGGCAACTGTGATAATGTGTGTGAGAGTGTGTGTGTCTTTGTTAACACTTTATTTTGTGGTCATTCACACTTCCTACACTTCCCTCACCCCTCCTTTATCATTGCAGCTGTCACTCACCTTCAAAAATACCTTTGGACAGCTTTTCCACATATAAGCTGTGTGGCACTTGCGATAACTGTGTAATGCCATAGTGCAGCACACTAGTTAGGTAGGAGTTCTAATCCAGGTTCTAGCAATTATGATAATGTGTGTGTTTGTGTGTCTTTATTGACACCTGATTTTGTGGTCATTCACACTTCCCCCACCCCGTCCTTTAGCACTGCAGCTGATGTCACTCAACTTCAAAGATACCGTTGGACAACTCTTCCACATGTAAGCTGTGTGGTGCGTGCAATAACTACGTAATACCATAGTGTAGCAAACTAGTGAGGTAGGAGTTATAAGCCTGGTTCTGTCAACTGTGAGTGCGTGTGTGTCTTTGATGGCACCTGATTTTGTGGTCATTCACACTTTCCTCACATCTCCTTTAGCACTGCAGCTGATGTCACTCACCTTCAAAGATACCTTTGGACAGCTTTTCCATATATAAGCTGTGTGGCACTTACGATAACTGTGGAATACCATAGTGTAGCAAACTAGTTAGGTAGGAATTTTAATTCTGGTTCTGGAAACTATGATAATGTGTGTGTCTTTGTTGACACCTGATTTTGTGGGCATTCACACTTCCTACACTTCCCTCACCCCTCCTTTAGCACTGCAGCTGATGTCACTCACCTTCAAAGATACCTTTGGACAGCTCTTCCACATTTAAGCTGTGTGGCGCTTGCAATAACTGTGTAATACTATAGCATAGCAAACTAGGTAGGAGTTCTAATCCTGGTTCTGACAACTGTGGTAATGTGTGTGTTTGCGTGTGAGCATGTGTGTGTGTGTCTTTGCTGACACCTGATTTTGTGGTCATTCACACTTCCTACACTTCCCTCACGCCTCCTTTAGCACTGCAGCTGATGTCACTCACCTTCAAAGATACCTTTGGACAGCTATCCAGCATATAAACACTGTGGCGCCTGCAATAACTGTGTAACACTGTAGTACCAAGACATAGCTAGATATGGGGTTGAAATACAGTGCTGGCAAGTGTTTGTGTGTCTCAGCAGTATCCTATGTGGGTGTTGGGTGTGGTTGTGTAATAACAGGATCCATTGCAGGGTGGGTTTTGCTACATTTTCACATTGAGGACCCATATGTCCCAATGTCACATTACAAGGCCAAAAGTTGTCAAACACCATAGAGGTTGTTGTAGATAATCCACAGTCATAAATTATTATATAGGCAACCATTATAATACCCAGAAATCTCTCTCCACCCACAGATCATACACAAACATGCTTGGCTCTTTCTCTCATCCTTTCTTTCTTTCCCTCTGCCTCTCTCTCTCTCTCTCTCCCCACTCTGGTAGATGTAGAAAAATGCATCAGTTTTGCATAGGCAGGAGCTTGACATTGGTAGGTAATGCTCATGATCAGCTGATGGCCTGTGCATGAAGTGGAGTCTTCCACCTGCTAATTGCATATGGAATAGCTGTGGTATCATTCCCATAGCCAATTGCATGGAAACACACTCCTATAAGTAAGCACTGCAAGTGGGTATTGGCCCTTCTCCTTCACTGTGAGCAGGACTTCATGTGGGTGTGTGACAAACAGCATCACAGAGGGTAGTTGGAAATACCTCTTACAACAAACTGTGGAGACATGCCAAAAAACTGGAGAGGGATGTTCCAGGCATGGGGACAGAATGTAAGTATTGCTGTTGTACATTTGAAGTAATGTTGGTTTAACAGGGTTTGTGTGGATATGGCTGTTCTGCATGATTTAAAGTCTGGCATGACAGTGTTATGTGGTTGAGAAAACTCACACCTGCAGGGCTATCTGCAGACTGGCCAGAGTTTGGAGTCCTAGATTTGGTGTGTCACTCACACATTCTTTGTCTTTATAAATGCAGTAGCATACTCTGATGATTGTAGTCAGTAAATGGTAACATCCATGTGTGTTACTGACTTCATATCCCTCAGAAGAGATATGTCATAACAAACCTTGTTACACCAGCAATGTTCTCAGTTTATAACTGCAATATGTCAATATTGGCCCTGTGTTTCTGCCTCTGTCCCCCAAATCTGTCACCCTTTGTTCATATGTCATGCAGTAAGAGGTGGATATGTCCAGTATACCATTATTTACTGGCATAATTCCTGATATCAAGCCAGTGATATATCAGACTGCCAGACATACAATGTATAGG
>NC_056734.1:170573899-170578899 GCF_019279795.1 Protopterus annectens
AATGCTAAAAAATGCAAGTCATCCCGTTTGGGAAAAACAAACACCCATGAATTACCACATAGGCGGCACCCCCCTTAATACAGAAGAGGTAATAAGAGATCTGGAGACCCAGATAGATAGTAATCTCTCCTTTGACAATCATATTGTCAAGTATTACAAATCTGGGGTAAAAGTGTAGCCCTACCAGTATTTTATACATAGAAGTACTGGTAATGTATTTTATATACAAGCACTTATATTACATTTAACATTAGCCCTTGTACGTTATTTTTTATGTCAACGCACATTGATGTAACACTCTGCGTTGTAGTAACACATACACACACCTCTTGTTTTTAAGATGCAGAGTGTAAAACAACTAAAATGTATGGAACACATTGAACCATCGTGTTTAATGTAATTTACTGGCTGTTAGGTTCTTTTGATTATTGCACATCGTTCTTTTTCAAAAAAGGTGAAAAGCAAGTCAGCAGTGTTGCGATCTTCAAAGAGTTAACTTTAGTAACACCTGTCATGTGACTAGTTTTGCTGCATTTAAAATTCCCTTTGTTTTACGAAGTGCGTTTGTCTGAAGAAGTCTGTTTATACTAACAGACGAAAAGCGCTTTACAATTGGATTTGCTGATTCTTGTTTTCTGGATTATTTTGGACTTAGTTTCATCACAACATTGGTTTTTAAAGGACATTGGTTTTATTAAATCTTGTTTGTGGACACTGTCAGTTTTCCTGAGCCGTTTTTCTTGTTTTTACACTAGTTTTTCGTTTTTGGTGATCGGATATTGCCAAAGTAGTTAGGAAATCCTTCTATGTGGCCCATCTAATTACTAAGGGGTTTGCATCTAGAAATAAAGAGGTTATAGTGCCCCCTTACTCGTCACTCATCAGACCCATCATAGATTACAATGCCCCATTTGGGATGTACCTCACAAGATACTTCCAACAGCTGAAAAGACCACAAAAACACCTCACCAAGAGGATTACTGGCCTCAAACATATGTCCTATGCAGCCCGACTGAAAAAACTCCGGCTGTACTCAGTGACATATCCTTACTCAGAGGTGATCTCTGCCTGACTTACAAAGCCATGTCCAACTCAGAATTGATGGGCATGCTCCACCTAAAGAAATCCAAGTCACTGCGAGCCACGCGCTCTAGTGAGCTAAACCTCGCCACAACAATAAAAAGAACATACTGGAGGGATAGATTCCTGTCACAGAGACTCCCCATGCTTTGGGACAAAATTCCTAACTACATTAGGCAGAACCTCTCACTAACACTCTTCAAGAGAAGCCTTGACAAGTGGATGGATAAAAGAAAATACACTCCTGGGATCACTTCATTGGCTCTGCTTGACAGAGGCTCAGTTTATTAATCCGACACACTCTGGCTAGGCTTATACATGCCCTCGGGCAGATAGCCTAGTACCTACCTATGAACCTATGAACATATATATATATATATATATATATATATATATATATATATATATATATATATATATATATATATATATATACACATATATGTATATATATGTATGTATATATATATATATATATATATATATATATATATATATATATATATCCAAGAAAATACTAGACAGGAAACAGCTAGGATAAATACTCCACTATATATATATATATATATATATATATATATATATATATATATATATATATCCTTTTATGTGTAATATACACACACACACACACACACACACACACACACACACACACACACACACACATATAAATAAATATATATATATATATATATATATATATATATATATATATATAAGGAAAAAAATAAATATATATATGTATATATACACACACACATATGTATATATATATATATATATATATATATATATATATATATATATATATGCACACAGATATATATATATATATATATATATATATATATATACACACACACATATATATATATATATATATATATATATATATATATATATATATATATACACACAAACACACACACACGCATAGGTTCATAGGTTCATAGGTTGGTACTAGGCTATCAGTCCTAGGGCCTATACAAGCCTAGCCATAACAATTCCCTGACTATTTCTTCCCACACTATTTACTTCCTTGGACCCCTGTCTAGCAGGGCATCTGACGTGATCCCTGGGGTGAATTTCCTTTCTCCCATCCAATCGTCAAGGTTCCTTTTGAAGAGCACCAAAGAGGCACACTGCTTGACATGTATGGGCAATCTATTCCAGAGTGTGGGGAGTCTCTGGGTCAGGAACCTATCCCTCCAGCATGTTTTGTTAATTGTGATGACAAGGTTTAGATCCCCTGGAGCGTGTGGCTCTGAGGGATTGGGATTTCTTTAAGTGTAGCATGTCCAACAGCTCTGGGTTTCTTGTATGTTAAGCAGAGATTGTCTTTGAGTAGACGATATGCAACAGAGTATAGCTAGAGTTTTTTAAGGCGGTCAGCATAAGGCATCTGCTTTAGGCCTGTGATACTTTTAGTGAGGTATTTCTGCTGCCTTTCAAGTTGTTGCAGATGTCTTGAGAGGTACATACCAAACGGGGCATTGTATTCTATAATGAGTCTAATGAGGGATGAGTATAGTGGGACAATGACCTTTTTTTTCTGGATGAAAAGCCCTTAGTGATGAGGTGTGCCACATAGAAGGATTTCCTGACTGTTGTGGTGATGTGGTTATCGAAGGTGAGACCACTGTCCACCTGTGCCCCTAAGTCTCTTATCACACTTTTGGTGTTTAGTGTACTGCCACTTATATGGTAATTCACGGTTCATGTTTTTTCCCAAAGGGGATAACTATACATTTCTTGGCATTGAGCTTGAGCCCATGGCTCTGGCACCAAGCATCTATTTCTGTAAGGCCCTTTTGTAGAATATTGACATTATTTGGGGATTCAATAATGGCTCCCAGTTTGCAGTCATCTGCGAACTTTGTTAGCCAGAGTCCCTTAGTGTTGGCCTGTATTTCAGAGAAGTAGATGCCAAACAAGAGCGGTCCCAGGACTGAACCCTGAGGTATTCCACTTGTCACTTGTCTGGAGCTGGATTTGGAGTTGGCTACTTTTACAGTGTGGGTTCTATCAGTAAGCCAGTTAGCAACCCATTGGGTGATGTAGGGATTAATGCCCAGCTTAGTAAGTTTATCTATGATTCCAGAGTGGGGGGTGGTGTCAAATGCCTTGGCAAGGTCTAGATAGGCTGTGTGGACCACCTTACCCTTGTCATTGACTCTGGAGACTGATTCGAAGAAGTCAGTCAGGTTCAGGAGGCAAGATCAGCCCTTCACGAACCCAAACTGGGTGAGGTCCAGTGTTTGAACGTTGCCAATGTCTTTGTTTATAAGTTCCATGATAATATGCTCCATGGCCTTGCAGATAAGGCTCCTCAGTCTGATGGGATGGTAGTTTCTGGGATCCAAGTTGGATCCCCCCTTGTGGAGTGGGATAACTGTAGCTCTGCGCCACTCAGTGGGCATGAAACCTGAGGTGAGGCTATGATTAAACATGACACTTAGGTGAGGTGCCAGTCCATATTGTAGTTCATGAAGTACACAGCCCGGGATGTCATCTGGTCCCATGGATGCTGTATTCGTAGCTTTGGAGAGTGCATTTTTTACCTGTGTGGCCGTTATTACCGGAATTTGGCAATCTTCCGGTATTGAGATGGGCCATTTAGGGGGTGAAAGGGGGGTGAAGTTGGCACTGAATCAATCTGCCATGATATTGGCAATATCCTTGGGATCAGTATATTTAATGCCATTCTGTTTTAGCTCAGAGCAGATCTGAGCTTTGCCATTTAGATTCTTGACATAGTTATAGAATGCCTTGTGGTTGTCTTTGGAATCTTTGGCAATTTTATTTTCGTAACTAGCTTTGGAGGATTTTATGAGGGATCTCAATTTCTTACTGAGGCTGGTGAAGGAGTTTTTTGCATCCTGGGATTTTCCTCTTTTCTGCAACAGTTTCTTCCTTTTGCTATGAAGTTTGTTTATGGCAGGGGACCACCAGATTGGCTTCCTTTTTTTGGATGAGAGCATCTTGGTCCTATTTGGGATGGCACGATTCATGCATGAGTGGATGTGCTCGTACAGTGCATTAGTGTAGGATTCAGCAGTTGAACTTTCAGTTCCCGTCTGCATGGGTGTCATGAAGTTTGTCACTTCTGACTTGAGTAGCATGAAGTTGGCTTTGGGGAAGTTTTTTATGGAGGTTTCCTTACTGGGTGGTGAGGGTGTCATGTGGATGTTAAGGGTGATTACCTTATGGTCAGACCTGACTAATGAGGGGGTGTCCATAGGTGTGGAGCATCAATTTCCCATGTTGGTAATGACCAGGTCTAGGATATTGGAGCCCCTGGTGGAAAATATTAAGATAGAACCAAACACCCTAATGCTGGGTGATTTTAACTATGGGGCATGAATGTCATGAATTATGAAGGTACTACAATCTGCAATCAATGCAATTATTGCCAAAATATATCTAACATTAGTGCCTTTATACATCCTCTAACAGGTGATTATATTAATGTTAAGGTGAATGCGAATTGTAACACCAAACATGTGATTTATCTGGCTAGATGCCTAACTTGTCCATCCTACTATGTAGGTAAGACAGACAGAATGTTTAAAGAAAGAATAATAGAGCATCTTTATCAAATTCGCATTCAGTCTGAAGTAAATGCACTATCAAAGCATGTTATTAGTGCAGGAAATACACATAGCTTTACATTTTCTGCTTTACAAGTGACTGAAATTAATTTAAGAGGAGGTGACATTAGAAACTTGACAGAATCCATTGAAACTGAATGGATTATAAAAACTAAAGCACATCGCTTTCCTGGTCTCAATGACAGGGTCCCATTAAAACCGGTTCTCAAGAAAAGAAGTCATAAAATCTAATATCTGTCTCTAATCTTAGATTAAACATACATAGTTGTATAATATTTTGTCTAGTTCTAGTTTCTTTTTAGGGTT
>NC_056734.1:170583899-170618899 GCF_019279795.1 Protopterus annectens
ATGGGGGGGCCATGGATTTCCAAAGGTGATTAATTTGTTTTCACATATAACAAGGGGGAGTTGTCTATTGGGGGTCTATATTAGAACATCGAAGTTTCAAAACTTCGAATGTTCTAATATCGAACCCTATTCAGAGAAAGCTGAAAACATTGAACATACAGAACAGCAAATTTTTTCCTAGGGAAAAAAATTGCTGTTCCAAAACATATACACACAACACAAGCACACCAAACAAACAGCAATCCACATGCATACACCGGAAATCTTAATCCTAAACCTACACTAAACTATACACACACCACTAACTATCCACTTACCTTAAACCTAACTCTAAGGTCCATCACTATCGCACACTCACCTCACCCGCACCCTAACCCTAACTCATCTAACCCGCCCTAACCCTCACGTCCACACAATCGCACACATATCTAACCCGCGCCCTAACCCTAACTCACCTAACCTGCCCTAACCCTCACGTCCACGCAATCACACACATACCTAACCCGCACCCTAACCCTAACTCACCTTAACCCGTCCTAACCCTCACGTCCACACAATCACACACATACCTAACCCGCACCCTACAAATAACTAAACTAACCCGCACTCAATCGCACACTTACCTGAACTTGACCTGTAACTTTCCACCACAGTGCTGAAAATACCGAAGCAACAGAAACAGACAACCAAATTCTTTCCCTAGGAAAAAATTTGGTTTTCTGTTGCTTCGATATTTTCAGATTTTGCTGAATAGGGTTCAATATTAGAACATTCGAAGTTTTTAAGGAATACATCCAGTGAGTGCATTTTCAGATGTAGATGTCTAGTGTGCAGCAGCATGACCCTCAGATTGCATGTGTTTGTAGCTGTCATATATTTCTTTATATGTATGTATACATATATGTCCATTTATATATATATATATATATATATATATATATATATATATATATATATATATATATATATATATATATATATATATATCTATATATATATATATATATATATATATACACACACACACACACATATATATATATATATCTATATATAGATTTGTCCACATATATGCATCTCCATACATATAAACATGTTGATAAGGAGCTCCTCCATTGCTGTAAGTGGGGCCTTTCTGGCTGGCCCCCCACCAGTAGCAGAACGGTCCCTTGCCACCGCAGCAGCCCTTTGCTGTGCACGCCAAATCTGGTCAGTTGCTCTGTGCCTGACCTGTTCGTATGTGCAGCCATGGTTCCCCAAGGTGTTCACTCTCTATGTGAGGTCTTCCCAAAGCGCTGTCATCTCCCGCTGGTGTTGGCGACCCAATCTAAAGAGGATGAGGTAGTGTTCCTGGATGGCCTCAATTATGGCTGCTGTCTCCTGGACATCATAGGCTGGAAGCCTCTGCATGACACCTGAAAGACATAAACAGGGAAAAACACATCACAGGACATCAGACATTGTCTATAGTTCTTTACAGAGACAGCTCACTAGTAATGAGTATCAGTAGCCACAACATTACATCAAATAATACTCCAGTACCTAGCAGAATTGTATGGACATGCATATCATTATGTGTAAGTAGGCAGTTTGCTCCTGTCTAATGGTGAAGTTAGGGGTGCATGTGGTGTGCATATCCTTCTATACTGATTTTGAGCTAGGGGGGTGATGTTTGTCCTAAACATGTCTGAAGCTGGTCGTCTGTAGCTATGGTGTGTGTGTGTATGTGCTGTGGCTGACCTCCATTACATGGTGGGTTAGATAGTTGCCTGTGAGACCACAGACATATGTGGGGATGGCCTTCCAATTGCCTTCAGTGGATGTGTCCTATTTGTACTCATACTCAGCATTACATTAATGCACCTGTGACCTACTATGCTCAATCAGACACAGGCTGACATGCTGCCCAGATGGTGACTGCTCCTACACACATGGTGGTGGAATGAAAAAGTACAGAGGAGTATGCAGAGAAAGCTGTTGGCAAAGGTGGGATTGACAGACATATGTAAAGAGTAGACATGAGTTTAAAGAGATGGGGTGTATGGCAAAGAGAGTGTTGCACATGGGTATGGATGTGGAGTCTGACATACAGATGTGGAGTCTGGGGTTGTATGTAATGTTGGACAGCACGGATGGTGTATAGGGCCTGTAGCTATTGGCTAGACAGAGGCACATAGCTAGGGAGGATGTGCAGCACAAAAGGGTGGTAAAGGAATATGGGTGAAACATACAAGCTAGGAGTGTGTCTAGAACATATGGAAACATCACTTTGATGGCCTGTTCCATGAGGAAAATGGGGGAGGGAGGGTAGGCTGGCTGAGGTGGGTATGGTTAATCAGGAGGTACAACAGATTATCAAGGAGAATGTAAGGATAGCTATGAGGGGGTTTAACAGTGGAAAGGCTGTTGTTCCAGGTAACATACCTGTGGATGCCTAGAGGTGTTTCTGAGACCTGGCAGTGGTATTTTTAACTGGATTGTTTACTGTAATCTTTGAAAGTGAGAGGATGTGTGAGATATTGGCGACTATGTATGGGTACTGCTTATCTGAACCAGGGTGGCCTGCAGAGCTGTAGTAACAAGTGAGGGATAACATTGATTGGTCACTGTATGAGGTAATGGTAAAGGGTGGTGGCAGCTAGGTTGAGAACATGTTGATGACTGATGATCTGCAGTATGGTTTCATGCTAGGTAAGAGCGTTACAGATGCAAATGTTGATCCACAAGTGTTGATGGAGCTCTGCACTGAGGCTGAGATGCAGATGCATTGTCTCTAGCTGCACCTAGAGCGAGCATATGACATGCTGCCTGGAGAGTAGTTGTGGTATTGTATGTGGAGGTCAGGGGTGCCAGAGGAGTCTGTCAGACACCACAGGATATGTGGGAGGCTAGTGTAACAGCAGTGATTTCTGGTTTTGACATGACAGGTTGATTTAAGGTGGAAGTGTGAGTACATCAGGGGTCAGCTGTGTGTCCTTTCACATTTGCAGTGGTGAGGGACAGGTTGACAGACATGATGAGACAGGAGCCCCTGTTGACTGTGCAGTTTGCAGATGACATTGTGGTCTGTAGTGAGATTAGGGGACAGGTTGGGGAGACCCTTGGGAGGTGGGGTTATGTTGTAGAGCGGGGAGGAATGATGGTCAGTAGGACTAAGTAAGAATATATGGGTGTAAATGGGGTGGGGGATAGAGGAATGGTGACAATGCAGGGTGTACAGTTTGGAAGGTGGATAGGTCTAACTACTTGGAAACACCAATTCAGAGTCATGGGCAGTGTGGAGGGGATGTGTACGAGAGAGTACAGGCAGGTTGTATGTGGTAGGTGGGGAGTCAGGAGTTATTTGTGACAGACAAGTACCATTAAGAGTGATATGTAAAGTCTACAGGACGGTAGTGTGACTGGCTACATTATTTTGGTTGCAGACAGTGGGATTGTACAGAGAGACAGGATTCAGGGCTGGACACAGCACAGTGTGCGATGTTCACATTTGCACTGTATGTGACGGGGGGATAGGATTAGACCTACACCAGCTATTTTCTCAGTTTATAACAGCACTATCTCCATCCTGGACCTGTGCTTAGGCCTCTGTCCACGAGTATGTCAAACTTTGTCCATATATCATGCAGTCAGAGGCATAGAGATATGGTATATCATTACTTAGTGATGTAATTCGTAGTATCAGACTGCCAGACATTTTATGTGTAAGAGGCCTTATATATGATGACAAGGCCTGGACATTCTCTGGGAGTGTGTACAGTTGGGAGGTCTTTGTATTTCTGGCTATTGTTGAAAGACTGTCAGGATTGCGTAGCAGTGTATTCTGAATATGTTATTTCTTGGGGGAGAAGATGTAAGTGTTATGTTTCCTTTTCTATCCACCTTTACATGCAAACCCAGTTTCTGGTGGTCTATCAAGTGTTACATTTTTGTAGGGTAAGACTGTGACATGCCCCATAACACAGTCAGGCATTATACTACACTGTGTATTGGGCCATTATATGTAGAGGTAGTGTGTGAGTATCAAACATGCTGACAGTTTGGTTCACACACTCCTTATACTGTATGCACGTTCACATGGGTGTCTGTTTCTCAGTGCTGTTACATCCCTGGAGTGCCTGGTATATTTGCAATTACATGTGTATTCCCCCATAGCAAGATTGCTTTTTTGTTATGTCAGTCTGCCTGTAGTTTGGATAATGCTTGGAGACATGGCTAGCAGTTCATTGTATTTTCCCCTAATGTGATCTTATGTCCAGATATTTGGCAGATGTGTAGTGTTGCCTGGCCCACATAAGTGTTGTGTATGTCTGACACATCAGTGGGGGATGTGAAGATTTACATGACTAACTCCTGGGAAGTCACTGGGTTTTGGACTTCTGTGATTCCACTCAATAGATGTTGGAACAGACAGGAGGCCGTTACTGCATCACATGTGTCAGCTCATCTACACCAGTATGTCAGATATGTCCACATTTTCAGGGTCCCCCCCTTTCCAGGCTTGGTTATGCTTTCTTTCACTAAACTGTTCTGAGCATACCTGTCACTGGCCAGATTGTTACAGACTGTCCACGTCTATTGCCCATATTTCTGGTCGGTTGAACAGTATAATTTTATTTCTTCCTGTGGTAGATCACTGTCTTCATGTGGGGATGTCTGTCAGCATATAATGACATATATTACAGTTTCATAATTGACATCCTTCTGAACATGTATGCTGACACACACCCTGTTCCTGTAGTGACATTCTACATTTATACTGCAGGATGTACATTGTGTCCCTAGTGTTGGTCCATTGCTCCCCCCCCCATTTTGCAGCATTTGTCAAGATCTCTTGCACTTAGGGGTGGGGAGTTATGGTGCTGAGTATAACTGCAGTACATGTTATGTATCTATATATATATATATATATATATATATATATATATATATATATATATATATATATATATATATATATATTATATTATATATATATATATATATATATATATATATATATATATATATATGTGGTCTATATTATATATTTGAACTTTCAAAACTTTGAATACCATATGTTTGACAACATATGATCAAAGTTTAAAAGTTCAAATATATAATAAACAAAACAAAAAAAAACTTACCTTAACGGTGCAGGCAGGGGGGCAAACGCCATGCACCCCCCCCCCCTACTTAAATATACCAACTCTAAGATCGCACTTCAGTGCAGAAAAGAGAAATTCTCCCATTCTGCACTGAACGGTGCCATTACATTTAACGTTCAAACTCAAATGTCGATCATATGGTGTCGACCATATGACATTCGACATTTCAAACATTCGGAGTTCTAATAGGAGTCCTATATATATATGTCTGTATATGTATGTATGTATATGTATGTATGTTTGTATATATATATATATATATATATATATATATATATATATATATATATATATATATGTATATATAGATATATAGATATCTCTGGATATGCATATTTATGTATAGATATATATATGTACCTAGATATATACTTATATATAATGTTAATATATATTTATCCTTGTATAGATATATTTATATATATATATATATATATATATATATATATATATATATATATATATATATTTTTTTTTTTTTTTTTTCTATATGCCTATTGATATATCAGTATATTTCTTGTTTGATATCTATACATTTTATTATTTTATGATATATATGTACATATTCTATATGTGTAATTTCATATGTACAGCTACATATATCTGATGTATACACTTTTCATATGCATCTATCACCATACACATTTAAATTTGTATATTTATATATTATAAACATGCTGGTTCCACAGTGTTTGTTCCATAGTATTCTATACCTGTATCGAATGATATATTAAAAAAAAGATTATGTAATGCAGCTCTGATGGAGTAGTGGTACATTGCTCTGACTATGGTGTACAGGGTCTTGGGTTCAGGACAGGGCTGATTATTTTGTTGCTGGGGAGAACAAGCGCTGTTGGATACAGAGTGATTAAGGCACTTTTAAGCAGTTGTAAGCGGGTTTGCGTGGGTTTGCACGGTGGTAAGCAATGCTAACTTCAGGTTAAATATGTTTACAGATAGTTAGCCTAAGCTTAATCTGTGTAGGCATTGCTTATCGCCAAGCAAACAGGCTTAATCCTGCTTACTACTCCTTAAAAGTGTTTACTCCCACTTACCCCCACACTAATTTCTTTAAAAGAAAAGAAAAAAGGGCTGATAGGAAAGTGATGAAAAAGGGGGCACAAAGAGGGAAAGACAATAGGGAAAGTAGCTAGGGATGTACAGGACAGGTGTAGAGAAGGTCCATAGCTGTCCATTTCTTCTACAGCAACAGCTGTGCATATATATACTTAATTTGGAGGTATATTTGGACACTCAAACCCCTGAGAGAGGGGTGAGGACAACAATAATGTGCTATGAAGCCCATTAGACCAGATTACATGTGTCCAGTAGACTGAAGTAAAAAAATAGCTGCCACCCCCTTATATCAGAAGAAATCCTTAGTAAAAGGGCAGGATAGCTAGAATGGTGTCAGAAGAAAATTAATTTTTATGACCGTTGGATGTATTAAAATGTATGCTTGTTAAAAGACAATACCCAGTAACATTTGTGGATAACATTTTGACAGAAGTTAGGGTGAAGAGAGCAAATGGAAATTTCACCCCTTTACTAGGCAAGGATCATGGGTTGGTAGAAATAGAGAGAGAACAGCAAAACGGCAACAGTTTTGGAAAAATCAGCTATTTTCAAATTCAACAACCAGTTTTATATAAAAAATATACTAACACATAACTGGAATATATTTGGGGCTAACCAAGACTACTTAGAATTAGTGGGAACAATGCCCAAAATAATATATAAGAAAGACACCAGTCTTAAGAACATCATTGAAACCCACAACAATGTGAGAAATAATGGGGGGGAGTGGTATGATGAAATGTGGGTTTTGCCTACAATGTAGGAATATTCAGGAAGGTAGAGAAGTATGGATACCCAATTATGGGAAATACCTCCTCAGAAAAAAAGTATACATGCAGTAGTAAAGGTGTGGTATATTTAGCAGTGTGATCTCTATGTTCTTGTTATTACATAGGAAAAACCATTAATGCATTTAGGACATGTATATACCAACATAACTATGATATCAAGAAGAGAGACATGAAAAAATGCTTTAGCTGCACACATTGCTACACATGATGGACATTATTTCAGATTTACTATTATAGATCAAGTCATAATGGGGGAGAGGGGAGGGCCCCTAAATGATTTCTTGGAACTGAAGGAACTGAGATGGCAAATGAGAGCCAATGCCTCTGAGTATCCTGGTTTGAATAGTGCTATGTCCATCAGTTCAATTTTAAGGTTAAATGCAGAGTTTTATATGTAAATATATGGTTGAATATATGTGTATTTGTATACACACACATTCAAGTATAAAGCATTGTTACCTTGTTTTAAATGAATAAGAATTGTTGAAAGGAATGGTACCATTTTAACATGGATTTTATTCTGCATGCATTTTCCACAGGAAATTATGTCATTATTAATGCTGTGGGAGATGTATTTAAGGGTGGGGTTGCTTGTAATGATTATTCTGATGAAGTTTTTAATAAAGAGATGAAAGCGCTAAATTCTACTTTGTGTGGATTCCTGACTTCTTTCTATGGATTTATGTTAGGCAGTAGAGTATATATTTTATATTTGGTATGGTCTGTTATTTATGATCTGAAGAAGCTCTATGAGTGAAAGCGCTAATCTGATGAAATTTTACTGTTTGACCTAGTAATAAATCATCTTTTGGAATACCTGCTTCGCCACCATCCTTTTGTTTTGGGACTGTTTTTTGACTTTTATATTCTGGAATTGGAGCGTTTACCTGGTGTTTGGGCAATAACTTTGTTTTTATATATACTATTTACATTTATTCTTGCCATCACCAGGAGCAGGGAAATGCAAAACGAAATTGGAATTGAGTTAGACTACAATCCTTGCGGTGAAGACCGAGCTACTGAAACCTTACAGCGGAGGTTTCAACAGTATTTGGAGTGTTCGAAAGTTGCTTCTGGCAATTTGATTTGACGACTCCATCTGATGATGCCGATGGAGCGATGGCCGACCTGCAGAAGTTACAGAAATCGTTAGATGATATGGACAAAGATATTTTCCGTTTGAAGCGCCTGTAAACTCAGCGTTTACATTTTCAGTACTGCCTAGATAAAAGGATCGTACCGAGGGGACTTCGCATCTTCAACATGCCCGGTCAGGGTGATCATTATCCTGGCTTACTCTCGAAGTGGCAACAGATAAACCTCGAGGTAAACAGGAAGTATCTACAACTCCTCATTGACTTTTTTTAGTCCCGAGGAAACTATTCTTGTGCAAAATATCAGAAAACAGCAGCAATTGATTTTTAATAACTTTTCGGATACAACTGTGCAGCCATTATTTGAGAGTTTGCTAGATGGAGTTTCGACATTCGAACGCAAGCTACTCCACCATAAAAGAAATAAAATGATCAGGGACAGTAACAATTTTAGACTAGGCCATGTCTTTGCATGGCCTAGATATGGACAAAACTTAAATGAAGTCACCGATAATACTGTAAATGAAAAAAGAGATAAAACTATGAATGTAAATTTGAATAGAAAGAATGTAGCAAGTCATGTATCACATGACAGTATGAATGTTACGAATCTCAATAGTATTAGTCTTCAGTTAGAGGGAACTATAGTACATCCAGATAGTGATACTGAGAATGTACCATCAATTGAGAATAATGATGTGATGAACAGTGAGGTATCACTAGTACGAACTGAACCGATTGTGAATTATAATATGTCTGGTGCCAACAATAGTACCAACTCAACTGATGCTCAAGGTTTATGTATAGATGAAACACATGATAAAAACTTGTATCTAGAGGTTCAGATAGTAAAGAATAAACCAGCTGTTATATCACAGTTATCTGAACAAGTGGTCAGACCAAAGGTTTTGAATAAAACTGTTAACCAGTCTTATGGTATAGGTGGGGATATCCCTTTTCCCCTTCCAGTCCGAAAGGACAAGGGTACAAGAAGGGCAAGGTCTATGAACAGAGGCCGACAGAAAAGAAAACATTCAGGGGAGTTTGTACCACACCAAACAATAAAGAAGATGTGGACAAACAACAAACATTAGTAAGCAATATATCTGGTTATAGATTGTCATCAGATGAAGAGAATTTGTTAAGTAAAGGCTTAAGTTTTATTCCTAGAAGTCGTAGTAAATTAACAGACACTGTGATAGATATAAAATTATTTAGCCGGAATGTGATGCTCAAACTAATGTATGGTAACTATAATGTGCATATGGGTGATGAAATTGTGAATTCCAGTGAACAACCTAGATTTAAGAATTTAAGTGATTTTGTACCACCACACCATCCGTTAGTAGAAGCATATTTAAAATTAACTGAGGATGAACTTCATGGGTACTATAGAGAGAATAGGCAGAAAAAGAAGGATAATCTCACTTATAAGGAAAGACAGAGTCTGAAACGGCTACAAGCCGAGGAATTCATCATAATAAGACCAGCAGATAAAGGTGGTCGTATAGTTATCATGGATATAGAACATTACTATTATTCCATGGCTGAACTTCTGAATGATAGGTTTTATAAGGTCATTAATACGGATGAGATACAGGACATCATTGGATATGTGAAGAATACACTCTTAGATATTTTTAAGGAAGGTATTATACATCAGGAATTATTTGACTACCTACTCATTAAGGCACCTTCAATTCCCCTGATCCATGAGCTCCCTAAAATTCATAAAAATTCTTGTAACCCACCCATGAGACCTATAGTCTCAGGGCAGGGTTGGGTTACTGAGCACATGTCGGTATATGTTGAGAAATGTCTTCGACCAGTTTTGAATAAGAAGACTTTTGTACTGAAGGACTTAACAGTTTTTAATTGAATTATATGAGTGTCTGGAACGATATGACAGCATTGATGGATGCCTGTTTGTCACATTAGATGTGCAGTCTTTATTTACGGTATTACCCAATGATTTGGGTGTTCAGTATGTGTCTGATTATCTGATGAAACAGTGATTATACATCAGTGCAGATTGATTTAGTAGCGCATTTGCTAGAGTTAATATTAGAGAATAATATCTTTATGTTTAAAGATATAGTATATAGACAACAGGATGGTGTGGCAATGGGGACCCCATGTGCCAATAGCTATGCTAATATGTTTCTGGCGCACTGGGAGGATGAAGTCCTATTTCAAATGAGATTATTTAGAGAGCAAGTTATCTTCTATCGTCGTTTTGTGGATGACCTCTTTATTCTTTGGAAAGGGGGAGAAGAACAACTAGCCTCTTTGCTTACCATGATGAATGGCTTAACAAATTTTCTTAAATTTACCATGCAGCATTCTGAATATAACATAGATTTTTTTAGATTTATATATAGAAAAATTAGAGTGTGGTTTAATAAATACAGGTATATACCATAAGTCTTGTTATTTTAACACACTACTGACGAGGTCAAGTATGCATCCACCACACATTTTTAGAAACATTATTAAAGGTCAAGGCATGAGAGCCTCAAGACTGAATCCTACCGAGGTAGGGTTTGAGGCAGAGATGGATAATTTGAGATCAAGATTCCTGGAGAGAGGTTATAGACACCAAGAAATAGATGATAATCTGATAAACATCCCAGATTTAAGGTTAAATGTAACAGCACCATATTTTGGACCTGCCCATACCTACGAAAGGGATGGAACAAGTAAGGGGCAATCATGTGTTAAAATCTCTACTTTTTATACATCAGATTATGCTGACATTAGAGATTTAGTTACTAGACACTGGTCAGTTTTGTGTGTAGACAATGATTTAAAGCAAATAGTTGGAGAAAAAACACACTTTCTTTTTAGGAATAGATATAATCTGAAAAGAATGCTATGCTATCCTAGACAGAAATTTGATGTTATAGATGTTGGGGGTACTAAACCATGTTGGCAATGCAATTATTGCTGTTATATTGATACAAGTACAAGCTTTATACATCTGGATTTACATAGAGAGTTTATTACACAGAATACTGCTGATTGCAAGACAATTCACTTAGTTTATTTAGCAGTTTGCCAAGTTTGTTCTTCTTTCTATGTAGGAAAAACGAATTGTCCTTTCAAAGAAAGGATACTTGAACATATATATCATATGAAGAAGAAATCTTCACATAATGCCCTAGCCAAACATGTTATCCAGCAAGGAGAAGCACATACATTTTTATTTAGAGCATTGGAAGTCATCACTCCCAGTATGTGTGGGGGTGATGTTAGGAACCATACAGAATGCAAGGAGAGCCACTGGATAATTAGGCTGAGAGCAGATAGGGACTCTGGACTTAATGAAAGAGCCTCAATGAAACCTAAACTTAGGAAACGTAGGAACATCAAATAGGATATGGCTTGATTGAAATAAGTACTAGCACTTAGTATTGGTATACATTTGCAAGAAGCATATGCACATAGGTTGAAGTTACGTCAACATTTTTTAGATAGTATATTATTGTAATGTTTATGATAGCATAGTTGATGGATTATGTGTAGAAAGTTAGTTAATGTTGTATTCATTTGCTGCATTTACGTATATATATATACTGTTTTATATAGTGTATAATAGTTGTATTTTAATGTTTGTATTTTTATATATGTGTTTTTTAGATATATGATTACTTTAAGGACTAATTAGTAATTGAATGTGATAGGTTAATAAGTTAGGCAGTAGAGTATATATTTTATATTTGGTATGGTCTGTTATTTATGATCTGAAGAAGCTCTATGAGTGAAAGCGCTAATCTGATGAAATTTTACTGTTTGACCTGGTAATAAATCAACTTTTGGAATACCTGCTTTGCCACCATCCTTTTGTTTTGGGACTGTTTTTTGACTTTTATATTCTGGAATTGGAGCGTTTAACTGGTGTTTGGGCAATAACTTTGTTTTTATGTATTTATGTGTCCAGTAGACATGTGTGCGAAATGGACAGCTATGTATTGGGTGAAACATTTTTGGGTACAGTTTGCCCTTTTTTTTTTTTTTTTTTTTTTTTTTTTTTTAAAGGTGAGAGTGGGATGTTGGGGAAGGATAGTAGGTATATTTTGGGAGGTAGTTTGGGTAGGAAGACAGACAGGACAGACAAGACAGCATATAGAGGCAGTATATGACACATGTGGGGGTAAACACATTTGATGCGGAGGGGTGTTTGGAAATTGAAAGCCCATGAGCCCCCAAATGGAAACAGTGGGACTAGGGTCCCCACCCATGGGCAGTCACCACTGCACCTTCACGGCCCCGAAGGTGGCTGTGCTGGGGGCTGAGCAGGAGGAGCAGGCTGACCTTCTAATCACACCACGCAGCCCTCAAGCTGGTGTAGCAGATCTCCAGACTCCCTTCGGAGCTTGCTACACATCAATCCCTGGACCTGGCTTCGGGTGACAGTATCCTGTCCGTGCCTGCTCCCGGTGGGGGATGAGCCCCATCCCCTGAGTCGATTCCACCCGAAAGTGGTGCATGACAGCAGATGAGGAGGTCCAGGGATGGGTCCCAGATGTACTGGGGCTGGTGCCACGGCCAGATGAGGTGGGAGAGGTGGGTCCGCTGGGACGGGCCTTCCCAAATGTGCTATGGTGTTGCAGTTTTAGAACATATGTGGGTTAGTAATAGTCAACACAATCCAGGATTAGTTATAACAGCATGCATAGATATTCCCATTAACCCAAAACACCAGATTTGGAACAGTTGCATAGCAAACAGAGCACATGCATATATGGAACCACAGTGGCCATTACAACAGCATGCATGTTACACTGATAGCAACAGGCCACCAATGATAGTATTTCAACATGGAACATTAATAGAAACACATTTCAACAATAGGTTTGACGTATACATACCCATTGATTGGTGTGTTTAGATTACTGTTGCAGATATGGTGAGGGAGGGAGATGTCAATTAACAACTTATATATCCTTGCAGTACTCACAACTCATTGCTCTAATCATTACTCTACAGGTATTATTACAATACCCTATGGCCTTGGTTTGGGCAGTGGTATGTTTGTACACAGTGTATACTTGAACTGTCTTATAGCTAAATTCTACTTCTGTTACCCGGTAGACCCGTGGAGGGAATGTTTGTTAACACTGCCTGACTGTTTCTACACATATTCCCAGATTCCTAGTTGTAATTATGCATACAGCTTACTACCACTCCCAGGATTTGAACGATGGCTGTATCTGATAAAAATATAACAATTTCTGTTTCATCAGAGTGAGCTATTAACACTGCTCTCTGTTCCTTCAGTGTTTTCTTTCTAAGTCTCTTTTGGTTGTAGTCTGACCTTGTAATTACAATAGTCTTATACATACATTCCTAGACATATTTTTATGTAGCACACTGTGAGAAACTGTGGTTCACACAACAGTACTATTCTGATATCAGATGTTGGTGAATGCTACATGTCAGCCCATACAATACCAGAGTAAACACTACCAGTCCAGGATTTAAAACTTTATTGCCAGGCAGTTACAGTTTTCTTATCTGAAAGACCTGTGGGGGGAATGTTTATTAACACTACCTAACTTTTTCTACACATATTCCAATATTCCTAGTTAATATTATGCACATACCTCTCAATCACTTAATGCACACACTCTGGACAAAGCTTGACAACATGGGGGTACAAATAGGGACATATTTTGAATATTGCTCTTATAAACTTAGAGAGTTGCTAGAGTAACAGGATTTGTTTTAATATACATTTTCTGAAGGATTTGAAGTCTGAAAATCAAATGTATGCCATTATTTAGTGACTACAATTCTGAGATCATCCCAGTGATTTGCCAGGGAGACAGAGGAACAGGCCAAAAATATGAGCCAATTATCTGGACATTATGCGAAAATCTGTACAGTTGAGAGGTATGATTATGCAGACAGCTTACTACCACTCCCAGGATTCAAACCATGTCAGTATGTGCTAACAATGCAACAATCTGAGTTTCATCAGAGTGAGCTATTTAGAAATGGCTGCCTAGACCTTCAGTGTTTTCTGTCTAAGTCTCTCTTGGTTGTACAATCTGACCTTGTACTTACAACAGTCTTATACAGACATTCCTAGACATATTTTTTATGTAGCACAGTGTGGGTAACAGTGGTTAACACAACATTACTATTCAGAGAATGCATCACTAAATGCCATACAATACTAGAGTAAACACAACCCATCCAGGATTTAGAACTTTATTGCCAGGCTATTACGGTTTTATTTAAGTATCACCTATATGGGACTATTACTGTCATTTATTTATTTTTTTATTTATTTTACATTTGTTAACTGGCCTAGTCCAACTGGATATATTTCCATTTTCAGCAGAGGCCCAGGGAGAAAAGCTCCAAAGTAACATAAAAAAATTAATATGCACAAATATAAAAGAAAATTATGTTAAAGATAATCAGAGAGCATTCACTAATTAAAAAGAATTTATACTAATTGAGCAACACAACATAAAAAGATTTTCGTACACAAATATAAATGAAATTATGTTAAAATAATCAGAGAGAGCATTAGCTAAAGAGATAATACTATTTATGAAACTAATACCTAAAAGGATAAGACACATTTCTATAAAGTTATGTGAGGTAGTTTATAATACATACACAATTTCATTCATCTCATCTCCTAGTTGTAACAATAATTTAAGACAGTTATTACTTCCCAAGGGGTAAACAGTATTAACTGGCGAAGGGAGGCAGTAAATAGATAAGGCAATACATAAAGCAGAAAATTAATCAGGGCAGCAGCAAGGACATAACCATTGGGTTTTAAGATGTTTCTTGAGCCTTTGTTTAAAGAGTGGAAAGGAGGGTAGTAAAGTTAGATCTAATGGCAACAGGTTCCAATATTTTCCAGCAGTATTAGAAAACAAGGAGTCACCTGCCAAGTTATTGGACTTGCTTATGGTAGCCAGTAGTTTGGTGGAAGAGCATAAGGAATTGAGGTTTGTAGAGGGGGTAATAAAGTTAGAAAGTATCAGTGTGTTGTTAGGTTGGCAGAATATCCTATGGCCAATGGTAAGTTGGGAAAGTATCAAGATGTGTTTTAATTTGAGCCAGTCTAGCTGCCGTAGATTCAGACAGTGGTGAGTTCTAAATGGGTTCCCAGTGGCAAATCTGGCAATATTGTTATAGGAGTTGGCTAGTTTAGCAAGATTATTTTTCTTTAGGTTAGTATAAATGGGGGAAGCATAGAGTAGAGTTGAGATTAGATGGGAGTGGGCAATTGTAGTTCTGGCTGTTGGTGTTAAGAAGGGTTTTATTCTATATAGGGAGCCCAATTTTCTATTTATGGTTTTAATAGTGTTATTTATATGGTTATCAAAGGTAAGGTTATTGTCAATTATGATTCCTAGCAGTGTGGTGGTAGAGTCGGGGGTTATAAGGGTGCCATTATTTGATTTGATAGAGAAATTTATAGGGGGACTTACTGTTAGGTGCGAAGAGTAAGAGTTTGTTTTTTTTAGCGTTCAAAAGGAGGCAGCGTTTCATGAGCCAAGCCTCGACTGCATTAAATACTGTCTGGGTTAGAGATTGTAGTTCGGATGTTGAGTTGGCAGAACATATGAGCATGGAATCATCTGCATATTGTATGCAGGTAGCTTGAGGAGTTGCTAAGTGTAGGTCGTTGATGAATAAAGAGAATAGAAGTGGACCTAGAATGGAGCCCTGTGGGACTCTGAGGGAGACTGGCAGGAGGGCAGATAGATTATTCTCCCAGAGGACTGCTTGTTGCCTATTGGTAAGGTAGAACTTGAACCAGAGAACAGCCTTGGTGTCTAGTGAAAGGGATTCAAGAGTTTTTATGAGTAGGGGGCGGTTGACCATGTCAAAAGCTTTTGACAGATCAATAAAGAGTGCTGATGAGAGGATGTTGTTATTACAGTTTTTATTGATGGAGTCGGTGAAAGATAGGAGAGCTGTGGTGGTACTATGGAATGGCCTGAAGCCATGCTGACAGTTAGCTAGTATATTATGTTGGGTTAAGTGGTTTATTAGTTGATGGTGAATGCATTTTTCCATAACTTTTGCTAAGGGTGATAAGAGAGCTAAAGGCCTGTAGTTGGAATAATCATTGGAGTTGCCGCCTTTGTGTAAGGGGATAATGTGGGAGATTTTCCAGATATCAGGAATGGTTCCTTCTTTTATGGTTCTGTTTATAAGGATGGATACAGGATACGCAACTGCTTTAGCTGCTTTTTGCAGGTATTCAGATGGTACTTGGTCAGCAGAGGGGGTGCACGGCTTAAGTTTTTGGATGTACGAGGTAGCGATGGGTTGTATTTGGAATGTTGGGAGAGTATCAGGTAAAGAGGTAGAGAGATTAGAGTTGTTTGTGGAAAGTTGACAGGCTAGAGATTTTATGGTGTCTGTGAAGAAGGTATTGAAGGCATTGGCAGTTTGATGGGAGGTATTGTTATCAGCCCTTAGAGGGGGTGGTGTGCTAGAGTGCCCTGGGTGTAGGAGTCAATTTAAGCTAGACCAGAACTTTTGTTGATTGTTATGGTGTAATTTACAATAGTAGTTTTTTATCAGTGAGTATTGCTTTTTTGTAATATTTCTTAACTGTCTAAATGTTTGTTGCTCAGAGATATTTTTGGATGCTCTCCACTTGGCCCAAGATTTATTCCTAAGCAATATCTGTTGTCTAGTATCTTTTGAGAGCCAGGCAGCTAGTTTGGACTTCATTCTGATGGACCGTTTAGGTGCATGCTTATCAAGGATAGTTAAGAATTAAGAGTTAAAATATTTAACAGCCTCCTCAAGAGGGAGAGTTTTTAGGGGGTTCCAGTTACAGGCATTTATTTCATTTTGGAAAACTACAGGGTTAAAGTGTTTGTTGGTTCATGAGATCCTATAAGAGGGGGTGTTAGGGATGTCATTCTTTTGTCTTATAATGTAAGTTAACATATGATCGCTTAGGTCATCTGGTAGAGTTCCTACCTTGTAAATTTGTTGTTGTTTATTAATAAGTATCAAATCTAAGATACTCTCTTTGTTGTTATGTTTGTTAAGTCTAGTGGTGGTGGTAATTGTTTGACTAAAGCCATGAAGATTAATGAGTGATGAAGGGTTATCTGTATTTACACATTTCCAGTCCGTATTAAAGTCTCCTAGTATAATGGTTTCTTGTGGGTAAGTAGTAGATACCCAGCTTAGAATGTCCTCTATTGCAGTACTATTATTACCAGGAGGTAAGTAGATGCAGATGATGTATAGGGCTTTACTAGGGTTAAGTTGAAGTCAGGGCATAAGGAATTCGGCCTTACTATCTTGAGGTGGGTTATAAGGTATCGAGGAGCATACATGTAGCATGGATTTAAACAATAGTGCTACTCCCCCTCCCCTGCGTTTTATGCAGTCGAGTCTCAATATATTATAACCTGGGGGGATTATTTTGTTGTCTTTAGTTCCAGGTTTTAACCAGGTTTCTGTGAGACAGAAGATATCAAAGGAATATATATCAAGGAGGTCGTGGAGCTGGGCAATTTTGTTATTAATACTGTGGATATTGAGATGACCTATAAGTAAGGAATTAGAGAGACTGATTTGAGTTGTTAGGGTGGAGGGAGTGGTAGAAGGAGTTGATAAAGTGGGGACATTAGTTGGGCCTGGGTTAGGGTGGATGTCACCATCTTTTAAGGTGGTTGTTTTTAGGCCAGAAACTGGGTAGTTAATGAAGCTAGTTAGATATTTCAGCTTCCTTACAGTGGTGTTATTGAATTTGATATGTGTGAGTCGATGGTACTTGGCTAACAGGTAGAAAGATATGGATGTGGTATTTGTTAGAAAATGGGTAAGGGTATAATTTTGATTAGATGTTTGTTTAGGGGAGTATTTAAAGTAATAATTCAATTTTTCAATGGAGGTGAGGAGATAAGCAGTGGTGAAGATAGGATTGAGAGTAGTTAAGAGTATTAACTTGGTTAGTAAGGGTTTTGTTGTTGTATACATATTGTTAGGGTTACCTGTACTGCTACAGTAGGAACTGGGCTTGTATAAGACAAAATGATGTATGGGTTTTGTAGAGTCCTTTGAGAGGAAAGAGTGGTAAAGGTAATGAAATGAGAGTAAGAATTTTAAGAGGGGGTACTGGATGCAGTGGATATGGAGAAAGGTAAATAGGAGGGGTGTGATTAAATTATATAGATTGGTCTAAGCATAGGATTGGAAGGTTGGGAGAGAGGGTGTGGCTAAAGAAGTATAAGTCTAGGGCCACTGGGGTGTGTGGGAATTGGGGGTAGGGTAGGGGAGAGGTGTGAGGCCTCAGGGCAAACAGAGCAGGCTAGAGCTGAGAGAAGCTGTGAGGTAATCAGTTATACATTGAGACTGTGTTCTACAAGGCTTTGGGTTGGTAAGAGGCACTTTCTGTAACTACTTATCTTAAGACATGCAAAGGGTGACCTTTTGGTCTAGGTGTGTAGGGAAGAAGGTATTATTAATGAGTCCTATAGCAGGAGTAGTAAGTGACAGTAGATTAAGCTGTCTAGGTTATCTATATTTATAACTAAAAATTGTCTTGTTTATTCAGTACAACCCATACACAGTTTTTATACTGCTAGGTGACTTTCTACTACTTTATATTTATTTGGTATGACTACTACAAGCAGGATTGTTACTCACCAACCTCGCAACGCAGCCTTTGCAACCTACTGGCATGGGCTTCCTGATTCAAAGCCTGCTCAGCTGCAGCTGTAAAGGAAGTAGAGAAATATTTAGGTATACCTATCCATCACATACACAGGCTGGACTTTAGTAAACAGTTATTGGTATGAATACTTACACACTGCTGGGACATCACCCCTCTGCCTTGCTTCTTGGACCCACTCATCCAAGAGCACTAGCTTCCTCTGCTTCAAGTCAGAATAGTGGTGCTGGATCTGCTCACCAGTCCAAGGGATACCAGTGGCACTAGTGAGATCACGGGCGAGATGGTCTCAGGCTTCTGCTTTATATTGGAAGCCCTGGTACTGGCCCTGCAGCAGTCTCACATCAAGGTTTTTTACCAGGAGTCCTACCATGATCTTGGACTCCTGTATGCCCCAGCGTTGTGCCCAGAAGCGCATGTCCTCGTCAACACCTGCCATACCACCTACAGTGGGAATCTGCAACCATTTATGAGCTATATTCCCACCTGTGGGGTTTAAATATGGCCGATTTCCAGCCCATTGCCATGACTGGATGGTTTTGAATATGCTGAGCTAAGCTACAGGCAAACCTGCTTAGCTAAGGTTGGCAGTGCTTAAAGGGGCAGGTTCAGCACTACTTACCAATGGGCAAATCCATTTAGCTGAGCTACTCATTGCTTAGCAGTCATATTTACACAATGTTTACACCTGGTAAGCAGAGGTGTACAATGCTTAGCATTGCTTATTTTCTATTTTATAGGCTATATGGGATTCATTCATCATTCATTACATATTATAAATTTGTTTACTGTCCCTAACATCCCCCAATGTGCTTTCATTACATTTATTCATGCGTGACTATACTATATGGGGCACTTATGTTTATATGGAGGGTTCACAACTTTATTAAACTTTATTAAACTGACACCTCACATCTGGACCTACTACAGTGCTCTGGTTAACAAATACATGTTATTTAGTAGCTAATTATAAAACAAAATGTTTATGTACTGCTTTCACATGTAAAATACAAATTGATTACAGTGGGGATCGAACCCAGAATCATCACTTGCAAAGCATACACTATAACCACTACACTATTGCAGTACTGCTTATGTTGGATGTCTCTTGCTATTTAACTTCTTGTGCTGTTTAAGCTGGACTAAGTGTAGCTAAGCAATGGGCACACCCGAGCAGCTACGCTTAAACTTTATCGCATTTTTTTAATGCTGTGTTTTATTATTTGTACCCTTCAGAATATCCCTGCTAATGCTGAACCTGTTATTCTATCAACTTTCTGCTTTGTGGGATGATTGTCCCATATGGCTTTGTCCACATTCCTTACTCTGACGGGTTGGGGGGGTGTGCGCTATGTGTTTATGCTACATTTCTTATTCTTTCAGCTTTTGCCTTGGTAGGGACGATTTTCCCTTATGGCTTTGACAAGTTTCTTACACTGACGGATTGGGGGTATTACGAATACGAACATTCTCACTCATTTTATATTGCTGAGCAGCAATTCTGGTGTGCAGGGGGCATGTGTATTGTAAGAGCTCTGCTCTCAGACACCCCCCTGCACTCGTACACAGATCCATGTCCATTTAACAGCACAGCAGCGTGCCTCCATGAATATGCATGGTGCGCTGCTGTGCTGTACGGGAACGGACCCTTCTATGTAGGAATAAGCTATCCCTGCATGGAAGTTTGCTGAATCCCGGGGAGTGTCTTTTGTTGATACTGCAACATTTACAAAGCTCAGCTATCCTCTCTTGTCTCAAATACTCCTTTCAGGCTAACTTGCTTTCTTACAGAAAACAAGTTATCCCTTCTGGCCCAGCTTACTTAAAAATAATGTCTGAAATAACTCTATCAGAGAAAATCAATTCTGACACTTAAAAAAGTAAAAAAAAACAGCTATTCAAGTGGTGAAACGGAACCAAAAACAAACCACAGCCACTTAAATCAACCTCCACCTGATACAGCTCACCAAGCCAAACAGTGAAACTCGTAGAATAATAAATCCAATATGTTCTGATGAAGTTCCATTATAAATGTGTGCAGGGACGAAAGCGCTTGACATTTTCTATGAGATTCGACAATATTGGATTTATTATTCTACGAGTTTCAGTGTTTGGCTTGGTGAGCTTTATCAGGTGGAGGTTCATTTAAGTGGCTGTGGCTTGAATTTTGACACTTATACATTTAGTTTATCATCCTGTTAAAATTGTTTGGTATTGTGCAATTCTGCTTGAAGCAGGGCCAGTCCGAAATATATCAGCGTAGTCAACATATTTGTGCCTTAACCCAAAGCATTATGGGAGGTGTATATTAAGTTGATCCTTAAGACTTGGCTTTATTACTGGAGCCATTTGTAGCAGCAATAGTAATCTCTTCCTTAAAGTAATTTATTTGCAGTCTGTATCAAATAATAAACAAAGACTAAATGTATCTGTGCTTAGCAAAAATGCTTGGCGAAAAGTGCTTTTAGAAATATCTATAGTATAACATTTATTGTTTTGCTCAATGTATTTATTTGTTAACTGAGTAAGTGAACTGTTTTTTTCTAGGACTCATTCCAACCACTAAATGGGGCACAAGCGTAGAGGTAAAAACAACATATGTAATTACAATTTAACATAGCCAATCTACCGATGTATCATTGGGTTGGAAAAGGATACTAGAGTAACAGGAGAAAACATGTGCAGTCATGTAGAAAACACATGAAATGACATACAAACAGTCATTTAAGAGCAGCCAATAGCCAATCTACCAATCTATCATTGGGTTGGAAAGAGATACTTGAGTAACAGGAGAAAACATGTGCAGTCATGCAGAAAACACATGAAATGACATACAGTCATTTAAGAGCAGAATTGAATAAAGGACTTTGGGGATGCATAGCACTGATCTTATCTCTAAACCCAGAATCAATTGTCAGTGCACCCTTGAGAAAGCAACCACATCAGTAGCAATAAAAATATTTTTAATGGCTAAGTGCTTTTATCTTTCACAAAAAGTACAGACTTTTACAGAACCATGATGTTAGCTGCTCTATCACCAAGCTGTTATATAACATGACCTACTTCATCACATGATTACTGAACAGACCGCATAGAGCATTTGAAGGAACCCTTCCCTAGGTCAGGCCAGTCAGCATATCAGGGAGCATGCCATATAAGTAATATTTGGGATAACCTTGTGGTAATAGCCAACCCGAAAGAAAACATGACTTGTATTTTTATAGTGAACATTGTCCTATTGCCATTGGCTGCTACCTTCTCTGTCTGTGGCCTTACTACCCATCTTTGTATGCATAGACCAAATATTATACTACAGCCATGCCCAGTTGACACTTAGCTAAGGTGGCTGTTAATCCAACTTGACATCAAGATTTGGACCTTAAGGAGGTAACTTTCCCAGTTTTCATGGACAATAACTATGTCATTGAGGTAAGCTGCATAGCTGGTGTAGGGTCTAGGAGTCTGGTATATAACCCTTTGAAACATTTGTGGAGCCTCTGAGGGCCTAATGGCATGACTATATAGTGAAAAGACCACCAGGCAGGGAAAACAATGTTTTTGCCTTGCTCTCTGAAATTAGTGTGATTTGCCAATAACCCTCAGTCTAGTCCAAAGTGGACAGAAACCTAGTTTAGCTCATTTTTCATCTAGTCCATCTGCTCTAGTTATGGAGTAGGAATTAGATTTGGATATAATATTTAATGGTCTAAGTCATTACGATATCTTGTAGTCTGCTAGATTTGTGAACAAGTAGATTGGGGACAGACCATTCACTGAGATTTTTCTATGACAACAAGTTTAAGCACTTTCTGTAGTTCTTCCTTAACTGCTTGGCAATGAGACTGTTGTATCAGCATCCTTCTGTGTTAGCTAATTTATGAAATGTTAAATAAAATAACAGTCTCACATTTCTTCTTCTCCTCTACTGCAGCATGAATGAGGCTGAGGTTTGTCTCTGATACTTTAGTGAACACAGGCATATCCACAGTTAAGTTCCAAATATTCCACAACAAAGGTTCATTATATCATATCCTCCAAATATAACCACAAGTGGCTTTCTGTTACTCCAAGGTTTCTTTCAGTCAATTTTCTGTTTGACATTTTTCACAAGTTCCTACTCTTGGCCACACTGCTCCATCTCAGTGAGGGACAAATGTCTCTGGCATATTGGGCTAAAGCCAGAACTGTAGCTAGGTCATCTGGTACCTTGTGCAGCTCCCCAAACTGGCACCCCCTCACAAATGAAGTACAAAAAGAAAGAAAAAAACTCTTCTACTCTTGCTACTAATGTAGCAATCAACCTGTCAGCTTTCTGTAGTTGAATCACTACACTCTGGGCACTCCAGTACTTTAGCCTTGACCCAAAATGCAGTATTGTCCTTCTTTCATGAAGCCGCAATATTATTGATGCTTCATTAAACAAGGCTGGTACTTCATTCCCACTAGCTCTCAACCTCTTAGCACAAAAAATCTGGACAAGGCCAGATATAATGGGGGGGATAAAGCCCCAAAAATAGGAACAATTTTAAATATTGCTCATAAACTTAGAAAGTTGCTAGAATTAAATGTCATGTGTTAACAACCATTTTCTGAAAGATATGAAGTCAGAAACTTAAATGCTTGTCATTATATAGTGAATTCATTCCTCAGTGATTTGTCACAAAAATACAGAAAACCACAACTTTTATGAGGAACAGACTAAAAATATGAGTCAAAAATCTGGACATTCTGCAAAAATCTGGACAGTTGAGAGGTATGTTCTCACAGCATCCACACCTGATGATTGTTCCCCACTGTACCTGGGGCAGTTGTTCTCTGTGGCCCACCCTTGTTATGGCTCAGGCTGAAGCCATTGCTTTTAACTTTATCATAATGTGTTAAAAATGGGAACACTACAAGCACTTGAGTCCAAGGCGTTCAAAAAACACTGCCTCAGGGTCATAGACTCAAGCGTCTTGTAGCTCCTGTAGGCTGCTGCTCAAATTTAATATAGGTCAGGGCAGGCAGCATTAGAGAGAGAGTGGGGGTGTTGCAGGGAACAGGATGGGGGTTGTATGGTTAAGGAGGGGGAAGGAGTTTTAGGTTTAGGGAGTGAAAATGCAGTTTTTAGTTTTAGGGAGTGATCAGAGAATTTAGGTAGAGTTTTAGGGTTGAGGAGTGATCAGGAACATTAGGGGTCCAGAAGTGGAGTGGAGTTTTAGGGTAAGGGAGAGAAGACTTGGATTGTGAACTGGGTGGGAGTATTAGGGTTAGAGTTTAGGTTCTGGTAGAGCTATACTGTTTTGTAGGATCAGGTTTTCATAGAAAAGGGAGATCAAGCTAGTGAGGAGTTTGAGCATTTGCTTTTTTGAGCAAGTGGCAATGAGCAAGTGGTTGTCAACTACTAGCATGCAAGAAACTGTAATAAACCTAGTAAACATCAGTCTCTTCTGCTGTATGCTTTACTGTAATGACTGGTGTATAGACAGCAACAATAGCTTTATACCACATTATTCCTTTGTTTACCCTAAGAGTCTGACTTGGCAACAAGTTCCATTTTCAGTGAAGGTCTAGTTAGAAAAACTCTATATAAATAGACAGTGCATTAAAAAACATCATTTAAACATATAATAGCTAGTAAAATTAAACAACAAAGTAAAACATTTTACATACATTCAGTTAGTCATATTTAATGGGTCAATTTGATTATGATCAGGGATATAAAAGTAGTGCAGGACATACAGATATAAAAACAGATTTGTACTAGAGCAGGAGACATATTAGGAGGCAAAGCAAAAATATAAGCAAAAGGTTAAATAGTAGCAAATGCACATTACTAAGAAATGGTTGGAATTACAGTAGATAAGTAAAGAGATGAGAAGAGAAAAAAGATAGTGTAGGGAAAAGTAAAGGACTGAGGGTCATAGCTTAGGTGAGAGAGTAATGAAAGGTTTTGAGGTAGAGGAAAAGGAAAAAAATGAAGTGAGTGTGATAAACAGATCGGTAAGGGGAGAGATACATGGGTGAATTTAATAAGGTTGTGTCAGATTAAACAGCATTTTAATAACAAAACAGCATTTTAATAGTCTGTGTCATCCACTCTGTCATACAGACTTAGTACATGCCCCCCAGTCCAACAACTTTCTAAGAGACATAATTATTACTGCTACATTAAGCATATTCTTTGCAAAATAGTGCATCATTCTTAGAAATTTCATTAATTGCTGGTTTTCTTTTGGATACATACTGGATGATATCACAGTTACCAATGACAAAAGAAAAAAAATAAAATAATTTCTGACATCTATTGATACAGTCATTTTAATTTGCACTATAGGAAAACTCCATTGCAATTACTGAGTCTCTCACCTCAGGTATTGATGTAAAGAATGCTGAACAGTAAGCTACCCACTTCTTCTTGTTTGAATGCCAAGGAATCAAGGTGGTGTTAAAGAAGTGATGGAAAGCAGTCGACAGAAACAAGTGCTTTATTATGCCAAACATCATGGGAAAGTATCTGAGCTGAAGGCAGAAGGCAGAATATAGTAATCAAGGTAACATCAAGAACCAGAGGCTGTCGAGATTCATAAAGCAGAATATAGGTATTTTGTTGTGTTTATGAAAAGATAGAATACTGTATAGAAGTAACAGAAAGCATCTGTGTAAGATAAATGCATTTGCACAAGAAGACATTTTGGAACCACAGAGATCATGAGAGTACAAAGATGTAGGAGAGTCATGTGACAATACAGATTTGCAAAAAGGGGCCGTTAAAGCAGAAGATTCTTAATGCATTGAAGAGCAACTTGAACAGCAAAAAGGGGTTATTGAAACAGTCAATTCTTAATGCGCTGAACAGCATCTTGAACAGTCAAAGAAAATATTTCAGATTTCTGATCAAAATCCAGTAGTCTCATCAGCGTATCCATACTTGGAAGAGTTATCAGGCAGCTGTTCAGATAAATCTTCTAAACTGCATACTGACTCTAAAGACAGAAATGTTACATAAAGGTACTGTGAAATATTTATGCTTTATTGTGAAAAGTAAGCCCATGACATGCTATTACAGAAGTAATATTTTATATATATATATATATATATATATATATATATATATATATATGTGTGTGTGTGTGTGTGTGTGTGTGTGTGTGTGTGTGTGTGTATATATATATATATATATATATATATATATATATATATATATATATATATATATATATATATACAGATTATGAAATTAAATTAATGCACGATTACCCCATAGACATAGCTTATTTTCTATTAATAAAGAGGGATGCAATGCACATTGTTTCCCTTTAAGTAAATGATCCTAATGATACAGGGAATTGTTTTGTCTTCTCTCATTTTTTACCTTGCAGTCATATTAAGGACATTCTGGAGGATGGTAATGTATCTACAACGTCTGTGCTGTTTGTGAGCATCCTGTTGAGCATTACAAATGTTACAAATTATGTAAACTTTCCTAAGAACATGGGTGGTACATTTTTTGTACATACATCTTTCCTCTTAGTCTTCTGTTAAGGTAAGACACTTTTATATTAACATATACTCATTCATTATACATTTAGGAAGTTGATCTAAATATTTAACAGAATAAGCATATCTTAATGTATTTAAATTATTAGAATTAAGATGACATTTATATGAAATATATTTCAGTTTCCTTCAGATGTATAAAGTGTATGATGCACAGCTTTATAGTTCTGCTAATTAGGTCTCAAGAATTAAACTTTAGTTAATACGATTAAAAATTTAAATGCCTGAGAAATTAAAAACTTTCCAAAATGGCATCAAGCCAAGGCACTACAGCTTTTCTAAAATAAAGCAACTGGAAGGCAACTGTGGTGTTAATTTTTCCTGAAGGGACTTTGTAGAATTCCTTTTTTGTTATCATTCCATACTTATTCTGCCTGTTAGCCCTAATTGTTTTTTTCTCACTATTTTTGTCCCAATTTTGTCTGATTAAATCTGCTTTTCCCATTCATTTCTTGTCCTCTGTCTTTATGAGTCACACTTTTCTGCATTGCTTTTTTGGAGGTTTCACACATTTAGTTGTTATGTCTAATACAACCACCTTAATTCTAAATTAGTCTTTCTTTGCATCTTACAAACTTTTTTTTTCTGGTTTGGAACTTCTAAGGGTTCCATATTTTTTCCTTAAATGAAATTTCATGAGATGAATGATTATATAACAAACCAACTATGATGTTGACCTTGAATTGTTTATTTTTATCCCTCCCTCTTCTCAAATTATATAGCTAAAATCTGGAATGCACTGCCATCTAACATAATATTGACTACTGTCTTATCTCATTTAAAAAATACTAAAAACTCATCTATCCAAAACATGGCTATGCTCATACACTTTACCTGGTTAGCATTCATTTTCCATAAGCTCATTTTTTCATCTCCAAAAACAATTGTATTCAGACACTACTGATAAGGAATTAGTACCTGTATCCTTTAAGGAATATTTCTACCTTTCCTTAAGTCTTGTAAAGGTCTTCCATAGATTTCCAAGCTATGAATGGCATACCCCTCCCTTGCTTTAAGTCTGTAAATTAACTTATTATACTGTTCTTGTATGCATTTTACTATGATATAAATCTTCTCTGTACTTCCATATTGTCAATGTGTACTCAGAATGTTTATTATATGTTGAACTTGTATGTCTAATGTGCAGCTTTTCACCCCGAGCCTTCGCTGAAAAAGGATTTGTGTCCATTCGGACTTTGCCAGTAAATAAATGTAAAAATAGATAAATAAATAAAATATCACTGGCTCAGAGGAGACTGCACGTTTTCTTTTCTTATTTTTTATTTATTTGGTAACTGAGTAAAAGTAGTAAACCTTCCAGCCTTTTTTCAGCCATAGATATTACAATGCAAAGTGCAGTTAAACCTGCTCTAATGACATAATGTAAGGATTTATATCTGTTATCTTTCTTTTGCTCTTTAGAACCAAATGTGATCTAGCATCCCCACTTTGAGAAAGATCTCCCACCCTTTTAAAGGTGCCACAGGCTGATGTATGAATATCCTAAACACAGCAGCCATTAAGCATTTCTCTTTTCCTGTAATTCACTTGTGGCTCATGTTATCATTTAAGATTGTTTATAAGTAAACCTTTGCATGATGGGGAAGTAATGTTGATGTTGCTGCAGCGAATGGATTATTATAAAACTGGTGTTGCTAATAGTAGAATTCAGTTTCCCTATGCCCTAGGCAGTCACTGAAATGGGTCCTATCTGGATCAGTCTACTGTATCCGCCAACAAGCAAACTGACAAACAAGCAAACACAAATATAGAGCTGGGATGCTGTACTTTACCTCTTGCAGATGTGAGTGACTAATTAATATTTCTCTCTTTATGTCTAGCAAATACCTCATTTAATTAATTTCATTTTCCTGGAAGCATGTGGCTAATACCAGTACAATATGCTACTTTTTCCAGCCTATGGGTTGGTGTATAGTGCTTCTGCATTGCCATATAAACCTTGAACCTCTGCGAGTTTCATAGTTTATGTTCTATTCATAGTTGTTCCTTCATCTTACTTTACCTAAAAGTGTAAATCCTGATAAATTTATGTTCTATTTATTATTCTATGTCCTCTGTCTTTTTAAAGCAACAGTACTGTTGTGCCAGTAACTCAGTTTCCCCCTTAGACTTGGGGTTTTTGTATACAATAATTTTGGAGAATATGGCTTTTATGTTTCATTACTATACTGTATGTATTACTGTGCTTAAACACGTGAAGCAAAACAAAGGAAAATACATTTTAGGAACATAGGAACAGTACTACAAAAGAGATCATAGGGACCAAAATAGGCCTAGCCATATACACCTTTAATATGACACACTTAAAAGTTCTTGCCACCCTGTATGAGTACCTAATAGTATTGACCTCCCAAATCAAGCAGGGCCATACCTGATAAGCCTGGTATAAATGTATGTCTACCTATCCAGATAAAGTAGTATTTTTCATGATTTGTAGTGGAAACATATTCTACAGGCTGGATATATGTTGAATTAGGAACATATTCCTCCAGTGAGTCTTGTTTATTTGCTGGTGTAAATTTATGTTCCCAGTATGGGTGTTTGTAGAGTCAATGGTTTTGTGAAGAAATAGGATGTCAATAGGATTAGGTCTTTCATTGCTTGAAGAGCAAGACACGGATTACTTCAGATGATTGCGTAGGTTACTGAGGGGTTATTTGAAGGATTTAAGGTCTTTATTTATTTATTTGTTTATTTATTTATTTATTTATTTATGTATTATTGTTAAAAAATGTTGGGGCCTTTCTACTTGAGAGATATGTTTGGAATTGTAGGTACCAAAGTGGGTATTGTATTCAATGATGGGAAATATACAGCTTATACATATTTTTTCTCTTATAATATTGCAAATACAGTGCTCAGAGTACAACAAACACCTGCCACAAATGATCAATGATGGCAAAACAGACAACCAAGGTGGAGAAATTGAACCCACAGCCATCACGATATGCAATGTGTTGAGCTACGTGTACAATTAAAAAAAAACACCACAAAGGGGCTCAAGATTTGAAGTGGGAAATCTCTTAATCTCAAGTTAAATGCCCTCCCCCTGAGCTATACTTACATTTTTCATTTTTGTTGAAAAATCTACATTTGTTGTTGGTTTTTCATGTGGCAAAAAGCATTTTTCCAGTTATATGAATTAAAAAGTTGCTTTACAAGTAAAATAAATTGTCTGTCAGATCACTTTGGAGCCATGTACACCTACAATAATGTTTTGGTGTTGCCATCTTTTGTCTGTATGGCTCTGTCAAAATATAACAAAACGGTCTACAGCATGCAGAAAAATGTTCTGCTCTGCCAGTGTTCCTACTACAGTGTTAAATAATTTCAGTCTACAGTGCTAGTAACAGTCACTTTTAAAAAACACAGCATGAAATCAGGAATACTTTAATTTGCCTTCACCTTAATTTAAGTTCTAGAAGGCACTATATAGATGCAATAGCTTGCCTTGCTTTTCCATTATGGAGATTGATACACACTCCTTATGCTTCCTCATACAACTCTTACACATCTATAACTATTTTAACTTGTATATGTACCAGAAAACTCAATTTTCTTGTTCTATTTGTTTTACTTTATCTCCTCCTTACAGTAAACCCTAGAAGAACATAGTGGTGAAAGATACCACAGGAGAAACTCCTTTTCACATGACATTATAATTAAACAAGAGCTCCAGGCCATTTTCTCTCAGATTTACTCAAGTACAACACATAGATTCTTCAAAGAATATGATTACCTTAAAGCATTACTCACACAGGATGATTCAAAAGAATGTCATCACTAAATTCCTAAATTCTCTTTAACTGTTAATTCCCCTTCTTGATTTAGTTTATTTTTAAACAGCTTGTGTTAAATACTACATAGGCAATTGCAAAACTTAATACTTTCAAAAGGGTAGTTTGCACAGACAAGTTTTAATAAAATGTGTAAACACAATAAATAAAACTTGAAAGGCTTCTTGTGGAAAAAAAAATATGTTTTGAAACTAGCTCATGAGACAGAGACAGGACAGCAGAATCTGGCTCTGCAAGTATGTTATGAACCATACTGGTGGGCTTGGTGGTAGAAAAGTTATCTTCATGTGAAAATCTGAATCCTCTCAACTGTACAGATTTTCGCATTGTCCATATTTTTGCCTCATATTTTTGGTGTGTTCCTCCTCCTAAAATCTGTACCTTTCTGGCAAATAGCTGATGATTGAAGTAATTAAATAATGACAAACATTTGAGTTTAAGACTCCACATCCTTCAAAAAATTCATGCTAATGCAAAACCTATTATTCTATCAACTTTCTAAGTTTGTAAGAGCAATATTTAAAATATGTCCCTATTTGTCCCACCATCATTTTAGGCTTTGTCCAGATTAGCCTTTGGAGGTTAGGAGTCCAGGCACAGGGGTACTAAAAAACTCTGCAGATACTTTTTAGCAGTTGTGTAGTCTGTTTCACAGGATGATTATGTGTTTGCATGAATGCCTGTGAGTAGGAAAATGAAGTACCTTGAACACTGCAGCCCTATATTGCCTTACTAGTAAGACCTACAGAAAAAGAATAAGATTACGTGGTGAGTAATTCTAATGTGATAAAAGTTTAAAGTATGTATTCAGTATTCTCTGGAACACTCCAAAACAATTATTAATTCAGAGTGATTTTTGTACCCTGATAAAATGTATAAATTAATATCAGATTTCATTCAACTCTTTAATCTCATATCAGACTTTGTTCAACCACTTAGGAGGTCCCTTCTTAACCAGTTTCATATTCAAAGATAATGACCCTGTGCATAAGTTAACCACAGAACATTTATTTTGAGAAAATGTATGTAAGAATGACTTCATAGCCCAGGTTATCGTAATCTCACCCCTTCCTTCATTCCTTAATCAAAGAAAAAAATATATATATTTTGGTGACATCCTGACTGCTTTTATATAATCATTATATAATAAATGCTCTAACCTCCATTAGCTATTTCCTGTACTTCTTATTTTCTTGTTTTCTTCTTCATCTTCTTCATAACACTTCTTTCTAAATCTATTAGAATTATATATCCAAAAATATGATGTCCTACCATGATTGTTTTAACTTGTCTTATGCAAGGTATCTATGTAATGTGTGGTATCTAATGGTTGTTATGAATTAATCTGTCCTATACAATGTTCTGTGATTGTGTTATATTTGATATTCTAGCTTTTCTCCCTGGGCCTCAGCTGAAAAAAGGACATGTGTCCAGTTGGACTTTCCCGGTAATCAAATGTAAAATAAATAAATAATAAATAAATAACAGGCAAATGAGATCCACTTATTCTACAGCAGTGAATTAAGGAACAATGTGGAAGGCAGAGTTTTGCATTCTAAATAGACTGGATGAAGAATTTTACCATTTATTCCAATGGAACTGTTTTTGCAGTTACAAAAGTTAAACCATCATGTTGGTCCTTCAAAATTACTGGATGTATCTAGATTGAAATTTTGACATCTGTATTTGAAAAAGTATTGTGAGCAGTTAGTGGAAGAATGTCTGGTTTGCTTACAAACCAATATTACTAATCATAAGTCACACCTGTGCAGGGTTCCAGTTACAGAAGGTCCATGGCAAACCATACCAATTAACTTTACTGGGGCTTTGCCAGCAGTGTAGGGGTGTTTCGATGATATGTATTGAAAGTAGTAATAGAAGCATTTTCCAAACAGACAGAAGTTAATCCTTTAAAGAATTTTCTGCTAAAGCTGCTGCAAAAGCACAGAGGGGTTCAGAGTTTTCACATTGGAGATGGACATTTTTTGATTGAATCAGATAATGGTCCTTTGTTGGGCTCAGATTTTCCAGCCATTATGCTCACTGTTGAGCATACAGTACTGGTTCTATCTGCCTTATCACCCACAGATGGCAGGTATTATGCACTAAATGAAATGAACCCTAAAAGAGAAGATCTGGATACTTTTTTTAAAAAAGGGAAGAAGACTGTACTACACATTTACCATCTGCTGCTATTGGCATTTCTCCCTTTGAACTAATGACCTGTGTTTCTATGTTTTCCTTTTGAACCTTTTGTTTTTCAGCATATGTTCAGAAACATGATGTATCAGGGCCTCTGGAAATACTGTTTAACTGTAGCCTCCAAACAGGCTTCATGCCTCATGAATGGAGAAAGACAACAGTCATCCCTCTACACAAAGGTGGGGCATCAACATGCCCTGGAAACTACAGACTCATAAGTCTCACTAGTCTTATATATAAAGCCATGGAAATAATTATAATGGAGATGATCAGTAGAGATATAGTAAACCTCCAGACACTGGACTCAACCCAGTTTGGTTTTGTCAAGGGCAGATCATGCCTACTGAACTTGGTGGACTTCTTTGAGAAGGTCACCAAAGCAATGGATGAGGGCAAAATCGTTCACACTGCCTACCTTAACATGCCAAGGCATTTGGCACAATACCTCACTCAGGCATTGTTGACACACTCAAGAGGTTAGGTAGAAACCCATATGTCACCCGGTGGATAGCCAACTGGCTCACAGACAGGACCCAGGAAGTTAGAATTGGGGAGTCCACCTCTACAAAGAGGCCAGTCACAAGTGGAGTCCCTCAGAGATCAGTCCTTGGATTGCTCCCTTTTGGCATATACTTCTCAGAAGTCAAAGCCAATGTCAGTGGTCTTTGGCTGGCTAAATTTGCAGATGATTGCAAATTAGGAGCTGTCATTGACTCTCACACTGACACAAATATTCTACAGGAGGGGCTGACACAGACAAACAGCTGGTGTCAGAACCATGGACTAAAACTAAATGCCAAGAAATGCATAATAGTATCCTTTGGGAAGGCATCCATCCCTTTTAACTATAATATTGACAACACACCCCTTAGAGTTAACCCAGTAGTCAGGGACGTAGGGACACACATAGATTGTAATCTAGCCTTTGACCATCACATGTCTACAGTGGTGAGGAAATCATTCTATGTTGTGCAACTTATAAACAAAGATATGGCATCTAAGTCCAAGGAAGTCATTGTTGCACTGTATTTAGCATTCATCAGTCCTATAATTGAGTACAATGCCCCCTTTGGTATGTACCTAACCAGGCATATCCAGCAATTGGAATGTCCACAGAGGTTCCCCACTGCAAGAATACAAGGCGTAAGTAAAATGTCCTATGCACACCACCTCAAGGCCCTATTCCTGTATTCTGTCCCCAACAGGCTTTTGATAGGAGATCTATGTCTGGCATACAGGGCATTGTCAGACCCTACTCTGATGGTCTCCTGCATATCCACAAAACAAACAGCACCAGAATTACCCATTCTAGAGACTTAAACCTTGCCTGTGATATAAATATGTCCTGCTGGAGAGATAGGTATGTATCCCAGAGGCTACCCCATCTATGGAACAGGCTCCCCATCCATGTGAAGCAGAGTTCCTCCCTAACCCAAGTCGAGTGCAATTTGGACAATTGGATGAGAAACTGGAAATTCATCCCTGGTTTGGCACCTATGTCTCTAATGGACACAGATAACCTGTAAATGGTTAATTTCCCAGGCCCATGTTTATACTTATCAAGGGTATCAGAACTTGTCAGAGATTTGGGATGCATAGCTAGGCTTAAAAAGGCCCTTGCATTCGTTAGCCTAGTAAACACCTATGAATCTATGAACCTGTGCAAGCAGTAATCACAAAGGACCAATGGGTAACCAGTTTGGAGGAGAAAATCAAACACAGCAGTTTGTTGCATTAAAGATGGATAAACCTGTCCCTACAGAGTCTATTTTGGAATCTAAATACCAAAGGGAGAGTTTATCATGGTAAAAAATCTTGGGAAAACAAATCCTTGGCAGGCTAATTGGGAAGGGTCCTATGCCATTGTGGAAAAGTTTGGTCACACTGTAATTCAGGTCAAGAGATTAGGAAAAAGTAGAAACAGAATGCATAGCTTAATACACACTGATCAGTGTAAAGTAATACAAAGGAAAGAAGCATTTTCCTATGAATTAATAATGTCTTAATTGTTATCTAGAACATGAATCACATTGAGGATTCATTGTATCCTGCTTTAGAGACTATAACATTGAAAGGAGCAGGAATTTTTTAAATAACTGAAAAGGACTAATCAAAGCATTTACATTTTTAGAAGACCAGATCAACACCAGACATCAGGATTAAAATCAAAAGTATCAAGGCATTTGACAAAGACTACATGGACATTTGTTGGACTAAATATTGCAATTTCTTAATCCTTTTAATGTTCATATTATTATTATTATTATATTTTTATTTGCAGATCAAAAGACTCAGCATCTTCATAGTATTCAAAAGACATCAAAACAACATTCACAGTTTAATACTTCTCTAGCTGTTCTGTACACATTTGCACAAACGTTCAGTATCTCTGATTGCTGGGTATGCTCACACCTATCTACCATTAATGAAGGCATTCCAGTACTGAGGGCAGCACGAATAGTAAAGGTGTCCATAGGATTGATAAAAGTGGTTGTTATAAAGACAGCAAGTTCATGGACATTGTATCCTGTCTTTTTAAGACAGTAAAAGATTTAAACAGATGTACATTCCACAAGTTAGTACAAGTAGGTTAGGGATGTATTTGTTTCCTGTGAGAGAAACGGAAGGACAATGAACAAAATGTAGGGATGAGT